>NW_024599290.1:0-15168 GCF_004379255.2 Salvia splendens | reverse complement strand
CAATCACAACACCAACTCTCAATCTCTATTTCCATACCAACCACAACAAATAATTGATCAATCCAAAACCATCTCCTTGCTTGAGAATCACTGCCAAAAATTCACATTTTCTCTTGGATCGCCTTTCCTCATCCATGCAAACAACAAAATCCGGCTATACATGTAACAACCCGAACTTTCGTACCTTATTATTATTAGCCTAAGATAAATAATAAGTGATCGTTGTAGTATTCGAAATCTGTCATTTTCATGTATAATAATTGATCTTGGAATTATAAATAATCGTTGCTTCGTTCTCGAACGAATATTTCAAGTAAAAAAAAAGTAACACCAAATAAAAATTTATAATGTCCGACATTTCTCCGAACTCTGCTAAATTACTATTATACAAATTTATCAAATCCATACAATTGGGGAAAAGTTCACGCAGCCCGTTCAACGGTCATGCTCGTACTCCAAGAAAGTCCGGTACATCATCAGGGAAGACTATGGATGTTATTTATTTTCCTACACCAAAGCCACGAGCTTAAACAGGGTTTTTCCTACACCAAGTTAAACAAATAAGTAAATAAATATACAAATAATAAAATTAATAAAACAAATAAAATATAAAAGAAAGGGGTAGGCAGATCCGATCCTGAGGATCAAATTTTCAGCAGCAATTGATACGGCATTAAATGAAATGTCAGAACAATCATCAATTCTCCGACAAGAGAATATTTGGAGGATCATGTCAGACCACTTGCTACTCACATATACATACCAGCAAGAACATATTGTTCATCACTTTCACTACCCCACCTCGTACCAAACAATACCCTCCTCCCAAAATACTTCCAACAAAGCAGGAAGGCAAAGGAAGAGGACGTTCACATCGTAGTGGAAATTACAGCAAAGTTTATTCATCACATATGAAGGTAAGTACAACACATTTTTTTTTTCTTCTTTCAACATACGCATATAGGCAAGATTTAGCCTCTGCCAAATACGAACTTAACAACTATAACAAAGAACATAGAAAGCCATTTCTTGCAAAGAACTCATGTACTTATCTTAGACTAAAATATAAATCTGCCGGAGAAAGATTCTCGGCAGCCGGAGACAACCAAGGACAACCCCACCCCGATACGTCACTAATTTCACAACCTTCACAAATTAATTTCCAAAACTCTTAGATCTAAGATTATAAACTTTTAGAAATTGAAATAAAAGGGAAGAACAATAAATCAACTCTTACCTTTCGGAGTCCGGCGAGGAGGCGGCAGATTCGGGAGAGAGAAGGGGGGCTGAGGCGGTGGAGCAGCGATGATGTGATGGCGGTGGAAATCGAGAGAGTGAGGTGGGGCTGCGAACGTCGAGCCGCCACGCGTACAGTAGCGGTGGCGGTAGCGGTAGCGACGGCGTGAGCATAGCCGAGAAAGAGAAGAGAGAAAGAGAGGAAAAAGGGAGAGGAGAAAGAGAGGAAGAGGGAGAACCGAGAAGGGGGAGAGAGGAAGGAGAAGATGATGGAGGGGAGGAAACTGAAACTCTAAATTAGAGAAGGAGTTTTCCCTATTTTGTGCAATTTGGGGGAAGAAGAGTGAATAGAGATAGGGAGAGAGAGTGAGGGACGAAGGAGAAGGTGGGAGTATAAGATGGCCTCTGTTGTTTTTTTTAAGAATTGGCCTTTGTTTGTTTAAAAAAAAAATCGGGCCTTATAAAGCAAATAGGATGATTTATTTGATTTGGGCCATTCTTTTTAGTTAGGCATTACTAAATAAAATGGAGAGATAAGGATGAGTTAATAATTGTTTTGGGCTTTAAAATTTTAAGTTGGAGATATAAGGTGGGAAAATAATTAAGTCTTGGGCCTTTTAAATAAATCTTTGGGCCGATAATTAATCAAGACGAATTATTTAATTAAATCCCGAAATAATTTTGAAGTATGAATAGTTTATCCCAAGTCCGGAATATATAAATTTTTCTTAACGAAGGGGAATACTTGCGATAATTCGGTTAAGCGCTTATATAATTTTGGGATTTTAATTCGACATCGTGGTTGAAAATACGAGGAGCCAATGGAGAAATTTTGGGCGTAAGCGGCCGACCGGCGTCTCAAGTGATGCCTTGGGCGGCCGCCGAATAATCAAAATACGCGAAAACCAAGAAACGAGATAAAAGATTTTAATGAGAGTGCATGCATTCTAATTAGTAGTTTTCTCGCACTGATTGTTGTGTTATTGTTATTTTTTAAAAGGGAATTGTTCCATGAGACTCTAATCCGGAAAGAGGAAATACTCAAGTGCGACACCTTTATACGATCAATGTGAGCTTTCCTATACTAAAAATACAAATCGTATTTTATGAAAACACGAACACATGTTCGTGATTCTTAAAGATGTTGTCTTGCCATAAATGTTTTTGTATGATGCCTATCTGTTTGGCTAAGGCCAAAGGAATTATGAATGATGATATAAGTCGAATTCGGGTCCCAGTGAGGGTGGTGTCCCCGCTCGGACTAGTGTACACAAGCTACATCTGACATGTTGGGCAGAGCAGGTGACCGAGGAAGGTGGCCACCTTCCGGCACATGAATGTAAGGTGACCGTGGGAGAACACCATCTCCACGGCACAATGTGATCAGATATGACAAAGAATGGAAAGAACTTAGACTGCGCAGTCGAATAAAGATTTTTAGTAAACTCAGGTCTTTTAAATAAAATCCCTGGGTGTTACTGTGATGATGGCTTGACAATATTTTCAAAAGTATATTTGTATTTCGGCAATGTGTTCACTGAGTACTTTTTGTACTCAGCCCTGCATATATTTCTAAATGTGCAGGTTGAGCAGCGAAGTGGTGGAGGAAGTGCTATTGAGACAAGACATTTAATTCAGTCAGATTTTAACTCTCGGAGGTTCATGTCTTCATACATGGAACCGCGTTCATTTGCTTCTGTTGTGCATTTTAAAAGACTCAAGTCTATTTTGTTCAAAACTCTGATATTTTGAAATTTTTTATAAAAAAATACTCGAGTTTTCATGATCGGGTATCTTTTCTTCTATGTATCAGCACTTGATTAGTCATGTCTCGCAACCAATGTTTGATTTTATTTTCCCTTAATTCTTTCCCCGCTTCTTATACCCCACCCCTAGTCAAGGTTCCCCGACTATGCTATCCTTAGCAAGTGCGGTCGTGACAATACATCAAAATTCTCAATGAAGAGCAAAATCACATTTCATACCAAGCATAGAAAGAATCACACTCTGTCATAGACTATCAAAACTGACAATAATCAGTGAAGACAATCTGGTCTATTGGATCAGAGAAGGATGAACCGAGATAAATTGGAAACAACAATTTGAGATTTACAAATCTCAAAACTGAATAGAGATTTACAGATCTCAAAACTGAATAGAGAGATACACAAAACCAAAGATAGAATCAACCGATTAAAATCGAAGACTAAAAGGAGAGAAACAAACTTGGATCATACAAATCTAATGAACAAAGGATACAAACTTGGATCATACAACTCCAATGAGTAAAAGAAAACGAGAGAGAAAACAGATATGAACCGATTCAAACAATGAGCCGATTCAAACAACGAACCAATTCAAATCGATTCAAACAATGAACCGGTTCAAACAGACCTTAGATTCAAAGCAGAGACGATCGATTATGATCATAATTGAAAAAATACAGATATTTGAAGAGAGTATATTTGAAGAGAGAAATGGAAAAAGCTGGAGCACCGGTGAGAAATAATAGACGAAATTCAGAGAATTGCGGCAAAACTACGGTAGATTATCACCGATCCAAAAAACAATTCTAAGGACAAACCCTAACTATGAAGATTCAAAAGAAAAATTAGATAGAGGAGATAGAGGTAATCAGAGGCAATCACAGGTAATCAGAGCGCAATGCGCTCTGATACCATGTTGAAAATGGCGAATCCAATCGGATGGAGAAACCACATTGAAGGAGAAGGAAGAAGAAAGAAACTGCAAGAGGAAGCTGTCATTGTAAAGAGGGGAGAAGAGAAGGGAAAATATCTTTATTGACTATAGTGTGAAAACTCACATTAAAATGCCTTATATATAAGAGCATCTCCAATAGCGAGCGGACAAGCCATAGGCTAGCCACAAACTCCTCCTGCCACATCATCAGGACTAAAACTCCTCCTGCCACATCATCAGGACTAAAACTCCTCCTGCCACATCATCATGACAAGTAACTAGACAAGCAATAGGCTAGCCACAATAAACAAAATTATAAAAAAAATAATTAACAATCACACAAAATACGGAATTAAATTTACGACACAGATACGAAAAATTCAATAATTTCATTTAAATTAAAAAAAGTACATTAAAAATTACATAATTAAAAAAACCCCTCTTCCACACACGAATTACGGAATTACATAATTAAAAATTACAATCACACAAATGCGAAATTAAATTTACCACACATATACGGGAAAATGCAATAATTTTATTTAAATTAAAAAAAGTAAATTAAAAAAAATTACATAAATAAAAAAAATCAGCTAGCCGATTCCGAGCCTACAATGGCGGCTAGCGGATCGGCTAGCGCCCGCGAATCGGCTAGAGCTCACCGATCGGCTAGCCTAAATTGTCGCAATGAAGGCTAGCGGACCGGCTAGCGGATTGGCTAGCGCCCGCGATCGGCTAGCCTATCTGCTAGCCTCTATTGGAGATGCTCTAAGCTGGAACTAACTAATAAAATGTCTAATAAAATGCTAAACTAACTAATCACATTTTATTTTTCTATTTCAACAAGTTTGAGTGAGAGAGAGAGAAGTTGCGGCAGTTTTTTGGGTCGGAATTTGGGATCCGCTCCGTGAGAAGAGAGAGGGGAGTAATGTTACACCGGTCGTCGGCGAGAGAGAGAGAGTTGAGAAGTTAGGGGTTTGAGTTCCAATTTGGGGAGTTCGAGAGTATACGCGTGATTTGGAATGGGAGTATAATCATGTTTTTTTCATTATTAGGGGAATTTATTTGGAGTGTTTGGCCAATTTCAGTTTTTTTACTTCGGGCCAGGTTGTTTTTATAAGAAGTGGGCCAATTTGTTTATTTCTTTGGGTCAGCTTTAATCAACTTATGTTGGGCTGAACTCTTCATTTCTTCAAGAAATTATTTCGTTTTGGGTCAGAGTTGAAGATTGAATTTATTTGCTCATGACTCGGTAATTTGCGAAAATGTTGGGGACATGAGTGGCCGACCAGCGTCTCCAAGACACCTTGGGCGGCTGCAATTAATCGATATGACTAAGTTTATTTCTTAAATATGTGGAATTAAATATTATGACTCAATTAGGATTTAATTCCGAAAGTTTCTACAACCAAGGAAAGAATTTCGAAGCCTTAGATGCATGCATCATAACTTATTTTATTTGATTACTTGTGTTGATGATTGTATATTATGAGTGAACTACAAATAATACCCGAAAGTAGGGTTTGCACTTACCCAATATTTATAAAATCACATTTTAAGTTTTTAGTAAAAAAAATATACTTTCTTTGAGCAACATTCATTTAATTATAAAATTGATAATCTTAGAAAGGTATCTTACAATTTAGGAGAAGGATCCTCTGCTGTCTCAACCACAGCAGCCTCTGCTGTGCACCAAATACGGCAGCGTTTCATTACCAATTCTTCTTCAATTTCATTTTTATTGTATTATGAAGTAATAGATACTGTCTTTTCTCATTTAGGTATTATTTTTTGTTTCTTTACTTATTTTTCCACCTACAAGATTATCATGCCATGGGAATAAAATTAGTTGTCAATTGTCACGCCCAAAAATTAAATAAAATTCAAACTTTTACTTTACCTTTATTTACTTCTAAAATAAAATATAATAGGGAATTATTGTTGGGAAAATTCAAACTTTTCAAACGAACACCTTTAAATGTCTTCATTTATATAAAGTATAATTCAGAATGAAATATCTAATCCTAAATAATCACTCTGAATAATCATTTAAAATTTTAAGTGATTATAATTCAAACTATAATGTTATATGCTGCAAAATTAGGAAAAAAATGTGTGATGAGCATAATATTAAAAAAATCCCACACTAAGATTTCCCTATAATTCACTTTAATTCTTTGTTATAATGTTAATAGATTTCATTTTTCTTCTCAATGTGTTGTTAATTGTTAATTAATTACTTATACAAATATGATACCAATTGGTACAATTATTGGAAGAATGCTTGCACCGATTTATTATAGTAGTAGATTATTGATGCCCGTGCTATAAAATGAAACTAATGGATAAAAGGTGATAAGAAAAATAAAAGAAATAAACGAAGTTGCAACTAAATTTTTATAAGAACTTTATTACTTACTTGAAGAATATTTGAAAAGCAGATTTTATACAATAAAGTAGAGTATGCGATAATAATGGGGAAAAGGTGATTTAAGGCAATTTATTCAATAAAAATAAAAAATGAATCTAAATGATAAAAGGCGATAACACTTAGCAGTATACAATAAAAATGAAATTGAAGGAGTGGCAATGAAACGCTGCCGTATTTGGGGCACAGCAGCCTCTGCTATGGTTGAAACACAACCACAACAGAGGATCCTCTCCCTCCAATTTAACTACAAATTTCTACTTTATCCTACTGTACGTGAACATAAAAAGTGAAGTTATGAAATAATCATTCTATTCCTTAACAATAGACCACATTTGTCATTTTAAAATACACTTTAAAAATAGACTAATTCTATTTAAGAATTTTTTTTATCTCTAATAAGGTGGGTCACATTTTCCACTAAAAATACTTCAATCACTTTTTTTTCTATCTCTCTTAATTTACTGATTGTGTATTAAAACTCGTGTCATTTCAAATGTTATCTATTTTTAGGGATGGAGGGAGTATAATTAAGTATATTTACGAAGACTAAACGAAAAAAATAATTTTTACCAAAAAAAAAAAAAAGTATGACTGGATTAAACAAATCCAAGCGCTCAACTGGTGAGAAAAAAGAAAAGAAATCGCAATAAAAATGAGACATGCGAGCAATACGTAGATCTATTGATGAACCATATCTTCGTCTCTGTTTTACAACAATCCAAATAATTATTCAATTATCCATAACTTCTTTTTTTTTTTTATCTTCTCTTTTCCCCAATTCCTGTTGAAGTGTGGATGGCAGCTAAAATTGAAGAATATTAGAAGGAAAGGTTCTTTGATTTTTATTTACTTGAATGATTCATTACAGCATCGATACACCCTTTATAGAATTAGGAGTGCATCTTTATGGTAGGCCTAAATTACAGTAATTAGGACTCTATCTTAGGAAGTAAATCAATTACACATTATTACAAATTATATGATTGATTCCCGGTATCTTCTGCATGATACGAGTATTTTCCAACACTCCCCCTCAAGCTAAGTGATGGGGTTTCCAACACTTAGCTTGTCTAGTGCTTCTCGAAACGACTTTGAATTTACTGCTTTAGTCAATATGTCAGCCAACTGATCTTCGGACTTGACAAATGGTAGCTCTATGATTTTGGCCTCAATGTTCTCTTTTATGAAATGTCGATCCACCTCCACATGTTTAGTTCTATCATGTTGAACCGGGTTTTCTGAGATGCTAATCGCAGCTTTATTATCACAGAACAGCTTACAAGGTTGTGCCTGATGAAGGCCAAGTTCCGTCATGAGTCTCTTTAGCCACAATATCTCTGTGAGGCCACTCTTTATGCCTCGAAATTCTGCCTCTGCACTTGATAACGCAACTACCTTCTGTTTCTTGCTTCTCCAAGTGACAAGGTTCCCTCCCACAAAGGTGAAATACCCGGCGGTTGACTTTCTATCGTTGGGGTTCCCCGCCCAATCTGCATCAGTGAACCCATGTACTTCTAAGTGACCATGTTTTTCAAATAGCACTCCATGATCTGCTGTTCCTTTCAAGTATCGAACGATTCTGATGGCCGCTTCCCAATGGTCTTCTTGCGGTGAGTGCATAAACTGGCTGACGACACCCACCGCGTATGCTATATCTGGACGAGTGTGTGAAAGATAAATAAGTTTTCCCACTAATCTCTGGTATCTCCCCCTGTCGGTGAGCTTTCCTCCTTCTTGTATCTGTAATCCATGGTTCTGTATCATTGGAGTATCAGCAGGTTTGCAATCAATCATTCCCACCTCTGCGAGCAGATCAAGCACATATTTCTTTTGGTTTATGAAGATTCCTCGATTTGATCTTAAAACTTCAATGCCCAAGAAGTACTTGAGAAGGCCTAGGTCTTTCATCTCGAACTCTGTGAACAAGTTCTTCCTTAATTCACCTATCTCCTCTTCATCGTCCCCCGTGATAATCATGTCGTCAACGTAGATGATGAGGCACGTAATCTTTTCACCCTTTTTCTTGAGAAACAATGTATGATCTGAATTACTTTGCTGGTACCCATATTTCTTCATCACTTCAGTGAATCTGCCGAACCATGCTCTCGGGGACTGTTTTAGCCCATATAGTGTTCTTTTCAGCTTGCACACTTCTCCAATCTTAAACTCGTCCGTGAATCCTGGGGGAGGAACCATAAACACGGGTTTTGACAGTTCGCCGTGTAGGAATGCGTTCGTGACATCGAACTGATGAAGAGGCCAGTCTCTATTTGCTGCGACTGAGAATAGTACCCGCACAGTGTTGATCTTGGCTACTGGGGAGAAGGTTTCGGCATAATCGACTCCATATGTTTGGGTATATCCCTTCGCCACT
Organism: Salvia splendens; assembly: GCF_004379255.2. Lineage (NCBI taxonomy): Eukaryota > Viridiplantae > Streptophyta > Magnoliopsida > Lamiales > Lamiaceae > Salvia > Salvia splendens. The sequence goes on along the minus strand of NW_024599290.1, from coordinate 6,427 downwards.
AGTCGAGCCTTGTATCGATCAATCGACCCGTCTGGCCGTCTTTTGATGGTGAACACCCATCTACATCCCACGGCCTTCACTCCTTCCGGCAGTTTTTCTTTCACCCAAGTGTCATTTCTCATTAACGCTCTCATCTCGGTAAGCATAGCTTCTCTCCAATTTTTGGACTTCATAGCTTCTTCAGCCGTTTGTGGAATCTCTTGTTCTTCATATAATGCAGCCTCAAATGCTCGGGCCATTTTCGTCAGATTTCCCTGGACAAAATTTGCTACTCCATATCGGTTTTTCTTCCCGATCTTTTCAGGAGAATATCTTTTTGGAGGAACGCCCCGATTGCTCCTTGGAGGGAGCACATACCTCCCTGTATCACCATCTATAGTGTTTTCTTCAATCTTTGCATTGTTAGCATCATCTGTAGTATTTATTTCAGGAACTAATTCCGGACATACCTCGGATATCGGTTGAGGTGGGTCAGATGGTTGTGGTTGAGGAGACTCTGGAAGGGCCTGTTCGGCGACAGTGACAACTGACTCTGGCGGATCCTCAATCGAGGGGATTGGAGGTGGCACAAACCAACTTAGACAGTCTTCATGATTATTTTGAGGGTTGTTAGGTGTCTCCCCCTGACTGCTAAGGTGGTGAGTATAGAAAAACTCGGTTTCTAGAAAATCGCAGTTTATGGTGGTGATGATTTTCCGAGTGTTTGGATCAAAGCACCTATATCCTTTTTGGTTTACCCCATAGCCCACGAAGACACATTTAATTGCACACGGAGAGAATTTGGTTCTCTCATGTTTGGGAACGTGGACGTAGACAGTACACCCAAAGACTTTCGGTGACATGCTAAGGGATGTAGGTATTTTGGTTTGCTGGGAAAGGATGTCGAGGGGGGTTTTGGTTTTCAAGATTTTGGTTGGTAGTCTGTTTATTAGGTAGACGGAGGTTGCAACGGCTTCTGGCCAAAGGGATTTTGGTACATTAGACTCAATCATGAGGGCACGGGTGGTTTCCAGGATAGTTCGGTTTTTTCTCTCGGCAACTCCGTTTTGTTCGGGTGTGTAAGCACATGATGTTTGGTGTAAAAGGCCATTTTTCTGGAAGAATACTGACATGGTATTGTTAACAAATTCCCTCCCATTATCAGAACGAAGGATTTTTATGGTAGTGTGAAACTGGGTTTGTATCATGTGAAAGAACAAGATGAATTTTTCAACTACTTCTGATTTATGTTTCAAAAAATAGATCCAGGTCATTCTAGTGCAATCATCAATGAATGTCACAAAATATCGAAACCCATTCCCCCCAATAACTGGTGCAGGCCCCCACACATCAGCATGCACTAAATCAAATATGAATTTCATACGAGTATCTGAAGGTTTAAAGGATTGTCTGTGGCTTTTAGCCAAAACACAGGTATCACAAGAAAAATCTCTAGGCAAAGAAAAATTTGGAAACAAAAGTTTAAAATAACCATGGGAAGGATGTCCTAGTCTTCTGTGCCACAGCCAAGCCTCCTTTTTTGTGGATCCGTGAGCCAGCATCGCACTGCCATGTTGAGCTACCCCATCCACATAGTAGAGTCCTTGGTCCTCAGTGCCACGCCCAACGATCCTCCTCGTCCGAATATCCTGTAAGATGCAGAAATTTGGATACATTAGGAGCGTACAATTCAATTCTCGTGTCACGTGGCTCACTGACATCAGCCGTTGAGACAATTTAGGGACAAACAGGCAATTTGATAGTTGAAGAGTAGGGGAAATTTTTATGGTTCCCGCCCCGACTACCGTAATCAATTCCCCATTGGCAGTTCTAATGTAGGTTTTAGTCACCTCTCTAAAATCACTAAAATCAGATCTTTCTGGGGTCATAGTGTCTGTGGCTCCACAATCAAAAATCCAACCCTTCCTATCGACATTATCTATATTTTGCGCAGATAAAGCAGCGGAAACATTTATCAGAGGTGAAAATCGGTTATAAGTGGATATATGTTGACCAGGAGGGTGCATTTTTAGATTTTGGGAGTGAATGGGGTGTTTTTTATAATTATGCAAATCTGGGGGGGATTTTCGAGTTTCTGAGGACTGATGGAGGTTCTTTTAGGTATATGTTTATCAGGGGGGTCAAATTTTGAGATATTAACAACTTGAGGACTAAATCGCAAAAAATGTAGGTTATTAGGATTTGGTGGGTTTGATTTTTGATCAAACCCAGTACCTCCGCCGTGACTCCATTTTTGTGATTCTGAACCCATCCGCTCTACAAAGTTTCCGACTCGGGCTCCACCGCCTCCGCCGCCACCGTTGTTATCGCCGGAGTACTCCGAATTGATAGTTTGGTTCGTTCCTCCTCCATTTGATCCGTCTCGATGTTGATTTGGGGGGTTCCCCTGCCTCTGTCCTGTCTCACTGATTCCGACGGCCGCGAGCTTAGCCTGAGCCCGTGCTTTCTGTTTTTCATCCCACCAATCCGGGAATCCCACACGGAGAAAGCATGTATCCCTCGTGTGTTTGTTTTTTCCGCAATGGGAGCACCACAGCTTGCTCTTGTCGAGTCTTCCTCCGGTTTGGTGGCTGATTCCGGTCGGTGGCGGTCGTGGTGGTCCTCTGCTGGTCGGCCGTTCTCTCTGGGCTCCGAATCCGTACCCGATTTCTCCCGATGATGCATCGGCGCTTCCAACGCCGGAGTCTTCGGCGGTTTTAGAGGATGCCGGTGGCATGATCTTCAATCGAGCCGCCTCCCTCTGGACCCGTCCGTAAGCCTCTTCGACTGAGGGATAGGGCTCCTCGTCCTTGAGGATTTCCCTTCGGATGGTGTCATATTCTGGATTGAGTCCAGTGAGAAACTTGAATAGTCTTGTGGTGTTGGAAAACTCACGAAACTGCCTGACTCCCTTGTCGCAACAGTCAACGGGTTGTTTCCGGCATCGATCTACATTTATCCAAAGGCCATGGATTCGTCGATAGTACGTTTCAAGGTCCAGATTTCCTTGTCGGAGTGAAATGGCTCTATCCTCCAGATCGTATATGAGATACGGATCTTTCTTGCCTTCAAAGGTCACGGCGAGATTATCCCATATTGCTTTCGCGGTTTGATGGTGGGCAAAATCTGCGATTATATCGTTTTCGATATTATCGATGATCCACGAAAAGACCACGAGGTCGGTTTCTTCCCATTCGGCGTATTCGGCGCTCTCTGTATTCGGTGGAGGATCTCTGATGTGAGAATATCCTCCACGGCTGCCTATCGCAACCTTCATCAATCTAGCCCATAAGGGATAGTTCTTACCGTTCAATTTAAACGCGACGGTTACATTCTTGCTGGTTTTCATTCTCGAGGATTTGATGGTTGGTTTGGTATCTTTTTCTGATTCTGAATCGGACATGTTTTTTTTTTTTTTGCAGGTATTGGTTTCGGCCTCTTGGCCTTGATGGGTATGATTTTCTGGTAGGGATTGGTTCTCGGCCTCTTGACTGAGATTGGTATCGGGTTGCTTCGGCTATGATGAAGCTTTTCTGAGCCAGATCTTCGTCTGCTCTGATACCATGAAGAATATTAGAAGGAAAGGTTCTTTGATTTTTATTTACTTGAATGATTCATTACAGCATCGATACACCCTTTATAGAATTAGGAGTGCATCTTTATGGTAGGCCTAAATTACAGTAATTAGGACTCTATCTTAGGAAGTAAATCAATTACACATTATTACAAATTATATGATTGATTCCCGGTATCTTCTGCATGATACGAGTATTTTCCAACAAAAATGTTTTAGCTAAGAATAAGTGAAGAGAGGAAGATGACTATTGAAGAGAGCCGTTGGTGACTATTATAAAATTAGTTAGGCAATTAAATAAGTATAAAACTTTTCATAGTTTAGTTTTAAGTAAGCTTTACTTTTTAGCCTATAAATAGAGACCAGTCAACTTTTGTATTTTTTAATCGTGTGATTCAATCAATAAAATTTCTCTCTTTTTCCCCAGAATGTGTGCTGTTGGTGAATGTTCAAATTCAATCGTTTCAACAATCCCAAATGTCTTCGATTTTGATGCGTGGAGTTACTTTCTAAAAGTGAGTAGTCTCAGCTTCGAATGTGCAATTTTTGTCTTTTGGAGCTGCTTGATTGTAATTCAGTATGGAAGAAAAATGGCGGCATGTGTGGATTTAAGTTTTTACGTCTTCGGACTGTGTTTGAAGAGAACAGGTTTTAGTTATTGTTGTGAAATAGGAAAGGAAGAATTAGTTTTGATTAAGCAAATTGGTTGGATTAGAATTGTGGGTGTGTAAATGGAGTCTGTAGAAATTGATAATATGCAGTCCATGAATGGAGGAAACAGAAGGAATTTTATTGATAGTAAAATGAGGAATACAAAGATCAAACTCATACATCACACGAGCTCTCTATTTATATCACACATGACATGAGCTCCAAATAAAATGGCAATAAGGAAGCTCTCGACTTTGAGCATGTTGGATTTAGGATTTACACGCAAACTTGATTTCTGAATTGCCAGAATATTGAGGAAAGAAAGCCCGCACACAATTAGTCGTTATGTTTCACTCAAGGAGCTTCACGCAGACTATATAATATAACCGGCTGAAAGCAGTAGGTCGGTCGGATTGACAGTTGCCTAGCAAACTTAAAGAGAGGTCGACGTTGAGGCTGAGAGCTTGTGCTTTGAAGATGAACATAAGTAACAATTTTGCAGACTTACAGTGTCCATTGGAAATCTTGAAATGCTAGAGGAGTTCTCCCGGATATGAGCAATAACAACCAGATAAGGGTTCTCCCGGATGTTGAAGGTTGATGGGAATCCTCTGACTGTGCCTCCGAGAGATGTAATCCACAAAGGTGATCAGACTGAAACCGTGTATCCATTTGTCTCCTCTTATGCACAAGCGCCTAAATAAGATTTTTTGTTGCCAACAAGGAAGTCAAGCAAAACAAATCTTGGGCACTGATGCATGGAAAGGGAAATAGTAGGATAAAGAATAAACGCCGAGAGAAGCTTGGAGAAGATGGACACGTGGCGTGAAGATTAGTTAGTTATGAGTTAGTTAGAACTTCCATTTCAAGTTAGTTACGTAGTTAGTTAGTTAGCTCACAGCTATATAAGCTGTAGCTCCTTCATTTGTAACTCTCAATCATCGATATTAATGCAAGTTGCTTCTTCTTCCTCCCTCCCATCTCCTTCTCATAGTTCCATACGTGTTGGTGCAATTCCGGTCGTCGTTTCTATCATCGGTGACCCCGATTCCGTACCAAGTGGTATCAGCCTACTGATCCGGCTCCTGTGATGGTGGACACTCGCTCCGGAGAGATGCGGCGGTTAGAGGAGTCAGTCAAGGCTACAATGGCTGAATTCTCTGCGAAGCTCACTGATTCTGATCGGGTGTCGAGAGGAATCGAAGGAGGCGCGCGATCTCACTCTGAAAGAATTTCACGAGGAGCTTCTAGGTCTTCAACTGCAACAAAATGAGATGATGTCTCGCCTTGTTCCGCCGACGCGAATGGGGCTCCTAACGCTCAATTTGCTGGAGGTGTTCCACCTCGGCAACAATACTTTGCTACTCGGCAATCTAAGGTCGGTTTCCCTATTTTCAACGGAGAGGACTTAACTGGTTGGATCTTCCGTTGTGATCACTTCTTCGCGGTGGATCTGACACCCGGAGGAATCGAAGTACGTTTAGCAGTGATTAATTTTGATGGCCGCGCGCTTCAATGGTTTCAAAATTGGGCAAAGTATCAGGAAGGGCAATGACTACGCAGTGGCCAACATTTCTACGAGCCTTAGAAGGTCGATTTGGAGATCAGTTACTTGGAGATCCAATGACCGAACTCCTTGCCCTCAAACAAACAGGTTCGTTTGCTGATTACCATGACCGTTTTCGAACTATTGCTTGGTCGTGCATCTCTATTTGAATCATATGCTATTAGTCACTTCGTGAATGGATTGAAACCATTTGTGCAAAAGGCTGTAAGAATGTTCATGCCACAAACATTGGTACATGCTTATGCTCTAGCTAGACTTCAGGATCTATCTACTACTACTAGAGAAGTATTGCCTCAGAACTCTAAAAAGATTCAGTAGCAATGTCTCTAGATCTACATCTAATTCTACACCATTACTCCCCACACCTACTATGCCTGTTGTTAAGACTAGACGTTTACTAACTGAGGAAGAAATGGCTGATAAACGAGCCAAAGGATTGTGCTATGGTTGTGATGAAAAATTTGAGAGGGGGCATCGTTGTTCTAGGAAACAATTGTATATACTGGAATAGATGATGTGATGAGAGACTTAGATGTTACTGATGAGCTTCAGGAGGTGAAATTGTTGAGGAGGATAATCCACTGATCTCAATTCATGCTATAAACGGCTCTCCTTCACGATGGTTCTGCACTATGCGAGTCACTGTCCGAGTGGGT
>NW_024599289.1:0-74827 GCF_004379255.2 Salvia splendens | reverse complement strand
GGGGTACGTACTAAACAAGCCCAATAGCAGTGACAGCTCGGCCAGCCCAAAGCCCAAGAGTTCAGTTCGGCATTACCAAGAGTTCGGCCTCAGCCTACAGCTCGGTAAAAGCCAACCAATCAAGCTCTGCTCTCAGGTCGGCATCAAGCTCTACTCTCAGATCGGCAACCAAAGCAGTTCGGTCTCGGTATTCGACCGAACAAGGAGTTAGTGGACCCATACCGGATGTCCAACACACCCACTACCACGTGATGTCAGTTCAGGCCACGATCGTAGGCCATGACCTACGCTTCACCCACGATCTTAGGCCATAACCTACACGACATCCACGACTTAGGGTGGTGACGCAAGCCATGATCTGAGTTCATTATATAAATAGAACTTAGATCTGATAGAAGAGGTTAGAATCTCTCTAGAGAAACAATCATATAGCAAGTCTGTGTTGTAAGCTGTATTTGGCAGATCAAGCAATACAAACCTGCCCCCATTTCTCCCCGTGGACGTAGATTTACCTCAGTAAATCGAACCACGTTAAATTCTCTGTGTCGTGATTTATTTTTACGAGCATTTATCATCATCAATAATTCGCGGAATCATCACTGGCGCCGTCTGTGGGAAACGAAGAACAAAATTTGTGATAAAGCGAATTTTTGATCCATTTTTTCCACCCAAAAAATGCATACCAGATCGCAGAATACCCGCATTCCTGCCCGTGAGAACCCGGAGGAAGCCAATCCATCCCATAGGTCTGGAAAACAGCCTAGGGATAAATCCACCACCAGTTCTCATGGCGAAGGAACAGGCCGCTCCAAAAATCGTCCCACTGAGTCTTCCCAGCAGCCTGATTGAATGAGGCTGTCAAGCTGTTCTTGGCTGAGAAGCAGGATGAGTTCTTAGCCTTCCTGCAAAAGAGCCAAGAGCCGAAGACGAAAACGGAGGATTCTCCTTCCTCATCCAGACTGAAAGTCACTACCACCGCAGTAGTGCCGTGTCTTCCAGGAAGAAGAATCCTCAACCCCGACATATTTCCTGATCTTCCTCGGTACCGGAATCACAGGAGAACTCAATCTCCTCCATACCGACGAGATATCGGATTCGCCGTGTACGGAGCACTGAAGACTCCGTTCTCGGACGACATCACCCGAACTCCCCTACCACAGAACTACCGAACTCCGGCGATGATTTACGACGGGCTCGTGGACCCTCACGATTTCCTGGGGCGCTATCAATATAACATGAGCGAACCAGGGGTCTCAACGAGGCCACATGTGCAAGCTATTTCCCGAGCTGCTCATACGGGAACGCGAGAAGGTGGTTCGATAGCCTCCCCCAGGGCAGCATCAGATCTTACCGAGATCTAATGGATGCCTTCCACAGGAGGTTCTTTCAGAAAGCGGAAGCCCGAATCACTTCGGCTCAGCTGCTTTCCATTCGTCAAGGTCGCGACGAAAAAATCAGCGACTTTATGACAAGATTCCACAAGGAATGCCTGCAAGTAGACGATCTCAACGATCTGCTTGTCATCTCGGCATTCCAAAATGGAATCCTGCCCGGAGCTCTCTACAGGAAGCTCGTTGAGTGCGGTCCGCAGACAGCTCAGGAAATGTGGGACATTGCGGACCAGTACTCCCGAGCCGATGAGGCAGACCGTCGCAAACGGTCGTTAGACAGCTCATCGTCCCGAGGAGACAGGAGGAAGCCCGATCATAGCGATCAGGGACATCCTCGCCGAACTCCTTTTGGCGATCAGGGACATCCTCGCCGAACTCCTTTTGAAGGATTCAAAGGACTCCGGTGCAAGACAGATTGGGACCCCGTCTCAATCCCGAGAAGCCGCCCGCTCAGTTCGTACCGCTGAACAAGCCGAGAGCGGAAATTTTCGAACTACACTCCGACCTGTTCGAAAGCCAAAGCGGATGACGAAATCTGCCGCGCGCCGACCCAAGGATAACTACTGCTCCTACCATCAAGACCACGGTCACGATACCGAGGAGTGCAGAAACTTGGCTGCAGGTATCGATGTTCTTGTGAGGGCAGGGACATTGAAAAATACCAAAGCAAGCAGTCAAAGAAGAATAAGAAGCAGAGAGGTGCGAACTGCGCTCCTCAGGATCCGAAAAGGCAGCCGGATCCCGAAGACGATGACGAGCCGCAATATGATGGAGTAATCCTGACTATTGACGCTCTCCCTGCCGGGAAGACCAAGTCGTCCCTGAAGTCAGAGCGCAGGGGCTCCAATCGAGAGGAGCCAACGCATAAAAGGCTGAAGCAGGACGAAGTGATTACGTTCTCGGATGCTGATCCCGTCCCGGCCATCTCTCCTCACCAAGACGCCATTGTCATCCAAGCCGGAGTGGCAAACAAACTGATCCACAGGTGTTTGTGGATACAGGAGCGTCAGTCAGCATTCTTTTTAAAGAGTGCTTCGACAACTAGAAGTGGACCCAGCTCGGCTCAGCCCGGCTCCGCTTCCCCTGAAGAGCTTCGCCCAGGAGGACACCCCGCCCTAAGGTATTATCAGCCTTCCGATCACGGTGGGGAAAGCGCCTACTAGCTCCAGTAACGATGATTGAGTTTTTCGTGGTAAAAGCTCGGTCCCCGTACAACGTCATCCCTGGGAAGAGACTGGCTCAACACAGTTCGGGCCGTTTGCTCCACCTATCACCTCACCATCAGATCCCTACTAAAGGAGGGATAGCGGTCATCCGAGGGGACCAAAAAAGAGCAAAGGAATGCCTGCAAATTGCGCTTAGAAGTGCCGAGCAGTCAGATCGGCACCACCAAGCATAGCAATCACAGCAGCCGGAGTCAGAGGCGATGACCGAAGTCATACCGGAGCCGAACTCGATGACAGTTCAGCTGTACGAAGACGATCCATCCAGAACGGTTAAGATCGGCTTCGCGGGAACGCCTCTACTTCGGGGAAAAAAACCATCCAGCTCCTCAAGGAGTACAAAGACGTCTTTGCATGGTCTCCGTTGGACATGACCGGAGTGCCCCCCGAGGTAATCACTCATCGTTTAAATATTGATCCTTCGGTCCGGCCGATAAAACAGAAGCAAAGACTCTTTGCGGCAGAACGAAGTCAGTCATCCATGACGAAGTCCGTCAATTATTGAAGGCGGATGTGTTATTCGAAGTGAAGTATCCTTCGTGGGTGGCCAATCCTGTCATGATCAAGAAAAAGGAAGGAGGATGGCGGATGTGCATAGATTTCACCGATCTAAATAAGCACTGTCCCAAAGATTGCTATCCCCTTCCGAACATAGATAAAAAAGTAGAAGCTCTGATAGGCTTTGAAATTTTTTGTTTTCTTGATCTATACAAAGGATACCATCAGGTTTAATGGATGAGATTGACGCTTCAAAAACGGCCTTCATTACTGATTCGGCATTTTCGCTTATAAAAAGATGCCATTCGGTTTAAAGATGCCGGAGCCACTTATCAAAGGATGGTAGACAAGCTTTTTTCGGGCACCTGATTGGAAAGGAAGTCGAAGTAATGTTTGACGATATAGTCGTCAAGAGCAAAAGCACCTCGGAGTACGAGCACAACCTCAAAGTCCACTCTCAACGTGCTCAAGAAAGCCAACCTCAACCTTAATCCCCAAAAGTGTACCTTTTGGTAGATTCGGGAAAGTTTTCTGGGTTGTTGGGTTCAAAAGACGGACTCAAGGCAAACCCCTCAAAAGTTCAAGTCGTTCAGAACATGGCAATGCCGAAGTCCATACATGACGTGCAAAGGCTACCGGATGTCTAGCCGCACTGAGTCGATTCCTTTCCCAAGCAGCCGAAAAGCAACTGCCGTTCTTCAAGGTGTTGAAAAAGGCACCAAAGTTCGAGTGGGGAGCCGAGCATAAAATGCCTTTGACGAGCTCAAAAGTTATCTAGCCGAGCTTCCTATTCTCTCTGCTCCAGCCGAAGCCGAAGTACTATTCTTATACTTAGCGGCATCGGATCAAACCATCAGCGCGGTGCTTGTACGAGAAGAAGGCCTAAAGCAGTTTCCCATCTACTTTACAAGCCGAGCATTAAGAGGTCCAGAAACAAGGTATCAACCTCTGGAAAAAATTGCTCTGGCGTTAGTAAATGCAGCAAGGAGACTGCGGCCATACTTCTATGCTCACAAGGTATGCGTCTTAACCGATCTACCTCTTCGGCAAGTTTTGACCAAGCCAGAAGCATCGGGCAGAATCGCCAAGTGGGCTATAGAGTTGGGAGAGCACACAATTGAATATCTACCTCGGAAAGCCATCAAGGGACAAGCCTTGGCAGATTTTCTTGCAGAAGCGAAGTTCGATCAAGCAATTCCTATTATTGCCGAACAGAAGAATTCTGCCAATGCCGAACTAGCACAACCCTTGGAATCCGAAGTAGAGCCGCCGGACTGCTGGAGCGGATTCGTAGATGGAGCTTCAAACAAGATGGGAAGTGGAGCTGGTATTTTACTTGTCGCTCCCGACGGACACGAGGTAACCTACTCACTTCGTTTCCTATTCCCCACTACTAATAATGAAGCCGAGTACGAAGCCCTCCTGGCCGGACTCCAGTTAGCGCAAAGTCTACTCGTCAAATCTCTCAAAGTCCATTGTGATTCACAAGTCATAGTAAATCACATGTTGGGTACAAGTGAAGCCCGTGACGAGAGAATGAAGAAGTATTTGGACAAAGCGCAAAGCATCAGCCGAAGTTTCTCCTATTTTCGGATAATCCGCATTCCCAGAGCGGAAAATAGCCGAGCAGATACCTTAAGTAAGTTGGCCTCAGATCCGAGCTCAAAGGCGGAAGAATTAATGCATCGAAGCATTGATGAAGCCGAGGTACATTCTGTATCCAGCTCGCCGAACTGGATGACGCCGATCTTGCAGTATCTGGATCAAGGACAATTGCCCGAGGATAAGAGAGAAGCTCGGAAGATCACGTGCCGAGCTCTTCGGTACGAACTTCATGAAGGAGTCCTCTTTAGAAAGTCTTACCTCCAGCCGTTATTGCGGTGCGTAGGACCAGAAGAGACGGACTACATCCTCAGAGAAGTTCATGAAGGATCGTGCGGTAGCCACATCGGAGCCAGAGCTTTAGCTAAAAAAGTTCTGAGATGGGGATATTATTGGCCAACCATGGTACAAGAGGCAGTGCAGCTCGTCAAGAAGTGTACGAAGTGCCAAATTCATGCAAATGTCCCAAGGATGCCGCAGACCGATCTATACACTATGCAAAGCCCTTGGCCTTTCATGCAATGGGGCATAGACATAGTGGGACCACTTCCTCAAGCTCCTCGGCAAATGAAATTCCTTATCGTTGCCGTGGACTACTTCACGAAGTGGGTGGAGGCTGAACCATTAGCTACGATAACGAGCTCAAAGGCATTGGACTTCGTCTGGAAGAACATAGTGTGCCGATTTGGCATACCCCACATCCTCATCTCGGATAATGGGACTCAGTTCACCGACAAGACGTTCAAGAATTGGTGCCAAGAGCTGAACATACAACAGCGGTTCACTTCGGTCTCCCATCCCCAAGCAAACGGACAAACGGAAGTAACGAACCGGATTCTGGTGAAAGGGTTGAAAGCTCGGTTAGAACAAGCCAAAGGACAATGGGTAGAAAATCTCCCTCAAGTCCTATGGTCCTACCGAACTACACCCAAAACCTCCAACGGTGAAACTCCGTATAGTCTGGTGTACGGCACTGAAGCCGTAATTCCGGTGGAGATCGGCGTACCCAGTCCCCGAACTCTAAATTTCTCCTCAGAAATGAATGACGACGGACTGAGAGCAGAACTAGATCTCGCCGAAGAAAGAAGAGAATTGGCGTGCATAAAAGCAGCCAAGTATAAGGAGCAAGTAGCCCGGTATTATAACCAAAGGGTGAAAAAGCTTCAATTTCAAGTGGGAGATCTCGTCTTGAGAAACAACGAAGTAAGCCGAGCAGAAAAGCTGGGCAAACTCGAACCCACATGGGAGGGTCCATATCGGGTGTCAGAAGTCCTCGGCAAAGGGTCTTATAAATTGACTCACATGTCAGGAGAACAAGTACCCCGAACATGGCACGTCTCCAACCTCAAGAAGTTCCACTTGTAAGAGACAAGTCCGGTCAGTCCGTCTCGTGTCTAGTTCGGTCATAGGGGTATGTGTTTTTATTTGTTTGTTTTTTACTTGCACCTTTTACTTGTCGTTTTATAAAAAGTTTAGAGTTTTTTCTTTCGTCTTTTTCATTTTTTCTCTATGTGTTTTGTCCCTATGTGCTTGTCGTCTCTTACAAATGGTACCAAGGTATATCGTTCTTTAAAGACTGATCCCCTTTTTAGATCGATTATTAAAGACTATTGTGAGTCCAAGCTTCTAAGGAGGATATAAGACCACAATTCAGCTTAACAAGCAGTCCGTCTGAAACGAACTGCAATAAGCCAACGATTGTGAGTCCAAGCTTCCAAGGAGGATACAAGACCGCAATTCAGCTTAACAAGCACTTCGTCTGATACGAACTGCAATAAGGGAAAGTCCGATCCACGCGATAAACCTCGCCGAATTAGGACGACCAAGTTCGGTCAAAGAAGTTTACCTCATAAGACCGGGGATGACCATGTCTAGTCAAAGAGGTTTACTGCATAAGACCACTTCGGTTAACTGGGAAAGTCCGATCCACGCGATAAAACTCGCCGAATTAGGACAAGGGAAAGTTCGATCCCGGCGACAAAAATCGCAAAATTAGAACACAAACCAAGTCCGGTCAAAGATGTTTATTTCATCAGACCAAAGACGAGTCCGGTCGAAGATGTTTATTTCATCAGACCAAAGACGAGTTCGGTCAAAGGTGTTTATTTCATCAGACCAAAGACGAGTCCGGTCAAAGATGTTTATTTCATCAGACCAAGGACCAAGTCCGGTCAAAGAAGTTTACTTCATAAGACCGAGGACAAGTACGATGAAATTTTTTCGCTAAGCTGTAAATACAGTGTTAGAAGCGAAAACAAAATTTCATTTATCAAATCTTGTTCGGCATACAACTCCGCTACCCTACAAAATGGCGTTACGCTATTACAAAGGACTATTCTACCGTCCAGGGTTGCTGAAGTTAAGCCACCTATCTGCAAAATCCTCTGGAAGCCGAGTTCGGTTGTTCCGAGCAGATGAAGAATAAGCAGGTCGACGAGATGCTATCCTCGACCCAACGCCTCTTCCCCGAGCCCGAGAAGTCCTAACACCTCGGCGATGAAGAGTCTCTGCAATGAGCATCTGCTGATCTTGCTCGCTCATAGTCACAACTCCTCGGCGAATTTCAGTCCGTCCCCGTCTTGACGATTCCGGTTGCTCCTGAGCCCGTTCTCGTCTTGACGTTTCCGGCTGTTCCGGAGTTCGTTGTTGGCTGGGAGTAGGATTTTGAACAAGGGAACCAGAGGTTTGATCTGGAGTGCGAGCATCTGTTGGCACGATATGCCGAAGGAATCTTTCTATGGAGGGGCGCCGAGAAAGAACAATGTCGTACCGAGAAGCCCAGCGCCGTAATGATTTCACAACTTGTTGGCAAGCCGAGCTCTCCAGCGCATTGTTCCTCCGGAGTACAAGATATTCCTCCCACAGTTCGTCAACTCGACTCTGAACATCTGAGATGGTCAATCCCCCGCGCACACGGATGTAATCCTCGTACGCAGTCCTCTCAGCAATGGTCGTATTCAGCTCGGCCTCCAGATCCTTCTTATCGGACTCTAAGTCCTTATTATCGGCCTCCAGCTTCACTAAACGAGCCAGAAGCTCGTCATTCTTCGTCTGATCGGCTATAGCTCTTCTCTCAGCTTCGTCTAAAGCCGAAGAGTACAGCCGTTTCCAGTGAAGTATCTCCATCTCCTTGAGTACAAAGCAGCTATATTAGTTCGGCAGCTGTACCGAGCAGATAGTAAAATACAACAGGAGTAAAGGCGAGTACGCAAAGCTATACGAAGACAAGTGTAGAGAATTTTTCATTCACAAGGAAAATTTTTTACACTAGGGCTTCAAGGCCATTTTACAAGGAAGAAACTAGACTAAGAGAAGGGAGACGAAATCATACTCCGCCAGCTTCGTCTCCGGCTCCTCGGTCTGGTACAGCTTCTTTCTCTTGGGCTACCTCAGCCTCGGCCTCGCTTCCTGCCGGCCTCGCCTCCGCCTCCTGATCGGCTTCCTCCTCCGGATGCCCGGCCCGCTCGACTTCGGCCTCCGGCTCCAGCGGCTCGGCCTCACCCTCTCCGTTGTAAGTCGAAGCGGGTGAAACGGGTCCCACGGAGGCAAAGATAGCCTCCAGGTTCTCGTCCCGATCAGCTCGACAACTCCGGACTCGGTCTGCAGAAAGCAGGACCGAGGATGAAGCGAGCTCCTCAAGGAGCGGCAGATTCTGAAGCCGAGCAGCTATCTCTCGGCTGTACAGAGGCAGCACGACGTCGGGCCCCTGCTCGCCCTTATCGGCAATTAGTCTTACCAGACTACCGACAAAGGCCGAGAACTGGCTGCTCAAAAAGAGTCTCTCCGTGTAGGCACGGAGACCCTCTCCTTGGGCAACCACGGCGGCAGCATCCCTCCGTTTCGTCTGCTCTCGCTGGATGACGAGCTGGTTTTTGGCAAACTGAGCTTCATCCTGGGCCGAAATCCTAGCAGCCCTGGCTTTCTCAAAGTTTGCCTCAGCCTGCTCGGCCCGGTGACAAGCAGCCGCCAATTTCCTCTGCATCTCGGCATAGTCGTTGGACGCTTTGGAGAGTTCGACGGCGACGAGCTTGGAGAGCATATCATTCCTCTGAAAATGGATAAGGAAAAAAGTTAACAGAGGGCACCAAAAATACAAGACAAGCCAAGCCAAGGAATCAAGAAGACAATTCACCTCGGCGAAGTCCGTGGGCCATAAAAATGGCTCACAGATATGCTCCGAAGGAGGCGCCAAGACCACGTCTTTCTCTGGCGCCCTTGGGGGCTTCTGGGTCTTCCCCTTCTTGTTTGCCGAAGTCGACTCCGGCTTCTTTGGACCCGAAGAGGTCTTTTGCCTCTTCGGATTCTTCTCGGCATCAGGCGCCGAGCTGGTAGCCTTCTCTCTCTCCGGCTCCACAAGCTCGGAGGACTTTCTGATAGCCTTATTCAACATGAACACTGCCAAAAAGCAAGAAAGCAAAGTCAGATTTTCTTCGTTAAAGCAGTAGAGCATAAAGATAAAGAGAAATCCTCACCCTCGGCCTCTTCGTCCGAAGACGAGATGTCGAACACGACGTCGCCCTTGACGAGCTCAGACTCCGTGTATTGTTTCCTAACTATGGGAATCTTGTTGAGCTCGCCATCGAGCTCGTCCAACGGTTCAGGCCGAGGGTGACGGATAACGGACTCCGGCCCTCTCCAGGGAAAACTAGGAGCCGCGGTCCTATCATAGTAGAAGAAGCGATTTTGCCACTTCGGCCACTTCGTTTTACAAAAGGCCCTAAAGGGCTGTAAAGGGATCAAGTAAAACCAAGACCCCTTCCTCTTAAATTGAAAGAATTTAAGGATCGCCTTCAAAGACAAATCCCTTCCTAACCTACGGAGTTCGGCAGCGAAGGCCGACAAGTGCCTCCAAGAGTTCGGAGTCACCTGGCCTAAAGGAAGCTGAAAAAAATCTAGTAAATCTATAAAGGCAGAAGGGAGGGGGAAACGAAGCCCGCATTCTAAGCAGGCCTCGTACACGGTGACGTAACCCTCCGGCGGGGAGTCAGCCCTGTGATCACCGTCAGGTACCACCGCCTTCCCCCCAGGAAAAGAGTATTTTTCGTAAAGGGATATCACAGTATCCTTACTCAAGATACTGTGAAAATACTCTACGGTCTTCTCCCCGGATTCTTTCCGGCTAGAAGACCCCTTACCCCCTTTCCTAACGCTACCCGACTCCGAAGAAGAAGAAGAAGACATTTTTCTTACTTTTTGAAGGTGAAGGTAGTCTGAAGAAATTTTTGAAAGCGGAAGGAAATTTTTCACGCAGAAGATAGAGAGTGCAGAAGAAGCCAATAGCAAAGGTGTTCAAATGATGAAGAAAGACGGTATTTATCAGATTTGGAAAAGATTTCAAATCATCGCACCGTTTCATATCCCACCTTTTCAGGATTCAACGGCCGGATTTTACTGTCGCATTTAATGCCGCATTTAATGCAGTCACGCGCAGGGCACGTCCCCTGACTTCAGCCTCCCCCGTACCCTTTTCCAGAATGCCGAAGTGACTCGCTTCGCCGAAATGAATCACTTCGCTTTTCGGGGGGGGTAGTGATGGGGTACGTACTAAACAAGCCCAATAGCAGTGACAGCTCGGCCAGCCCAAAGCCCAAGAGTTCAGTTCGGCATTACCAAAGAGTTCGGCCTCAGCCTACAGCTCGGTAAAAGCCAACCAATCAAGCTCTGCTCTCAGGTCGGCATCAAGCTCTACTCTCAGATCGGCAACCAAAGCAGTTCGGTCTCGGTATTCGACCGAACAAGGAGTTAGTGGACCCATACCGGATGTCCAACACACCCACTACCACGTGATGTCAGTTCAGGCCACGATCGTAGGCCATGACCTACGCTTCACCCACGATCTTAGGCCATAACCTACACGACATCCACGACTTAGGGTGGTGACGCAAGCCATGATCTGAGTTCATTATATAAATAGAACTTAGATCTGATAGAAGAGGTTAGAATCTCTCTAGAGAAACAATCATATAGCAAGTCTGTGTTGTAAGCTGTATTTGGCAGATCAAGCAATACAAACCTGCCCCCATTTCTCCCCGTGGACGTAGATTTACCTCAGTAAATCGAACCACGTTAAATTCTCTGTGTCGTGATTTATTTTTACGAGCATTTATCATCATCAATAATTCGCGGAATCATCAATAAACAACATCGAGAATGATCAAGTGCCCATCCCTAACTACATGCCCAACCGCAACGCTAGAGGATGAAACGTACACTTACATGAGATTCTCTATTTCAAATTACTACTAATATCAGAAATTCCTGTTGTGTACATAACGAAAAATACAGACAAGAATTATATTTCAATTTAAAATTATAATTGTGTATTATGCAGTTAATTACCAAATGTGACCATTAAAGTGATTTTATTCTCCGACATAAGAGTAGTGGATGTACGAAAATATGCATATTGTTACAATTTAAAATGACCAAAGCTCAGTCTTCTAAATTATTCCTTAAAGTACCACAATGGTGAAAGTATAAATTGTAAATTTGTTCCTTAATCGGGATTAGTGGTAAAAAAGTTAACAATAATTGATGTTGATAAGGCGAAAACCATTTTATGGTTCTTAAAAAAGTTTGACATATGTAGTAGTAACATTTTTAACCAACTAAAGGGAGTAATTTCGTCAACTCCTAGTCTTCTTTGTATTTTTATCTTGCTTTGCTTGATCGACTCCAGGAGCTCCCAAATGATGGTGGTAGAATTAGATGAGAAAATATAAAAGGATAATAATATGAATAATCCTACTATTGGATTACAATACTAGGCCATAAGGCATAAGCTTGATGCCTTGATCTATGGACAAATCAAAGATAAATTCTTGGACAATAATTTCTGAGTTAGAACAGGGATATTTATAGTCTGGAAGTGACTAAGATATAGTAGTAATAGGGAATGATTGACCTTCAAATTAAGGGTAAAAATATCCTTAAAATTACAAAATTTAGCCTTTCCAGTGTCATTTAGCGGTCTGTCGGGTTCACATGCCTCGAACTCGATGGTCCGCTAACCATGTACTGCTTCACGCAGTATTTGTAGAACAGCCATAATTTTGGTTACCGGATTTCAATTGAGGCGTGAGAGATGTCCACGCGAAACTTTTTCAAAAATGAACACAATAATTACCTTGAAAGTCTAATTGGAATTCATAATTTTTAGCCCTTTTTTCTTTTAAACTCAGCAAATTCGTCACAACAACAAATTGACAGAAATCTAAATTCAAAAAAAAAGAAAAAAGAAAAATTAGTCCTAAAAACAAGCTAACCATGCTAAATCTAACCTCTAAAACATATAAACCACGGGTGTATTACCAACCTCATTTTGCGTTAATAAATCCTTATACTTTTATAATTTTATTTCATATAAACCATGTACTGTTACATTTTATTTTATTGAATTCTAATTTAATGTATTTCTTTCACTTTTCTGCTAGCTATCTAAAATATATTCACATTAATAAAATTCTGTTAAAAATTTGGTAAAATTTTTTGCCAAAACTTGAACTCAACTGCTGAAAATTATAAATATAAAAAGAAAAATTATACATGCAATACAAGAAATAAAGTAAAGCACAATATATGAAATACACTGTTAATCTATACTAATATAAAAGGTGAGTTTTGGGCATAATTTTGAATATTTATGAGTTTTGGGTATAAATTTTAATATTTAAAACTTTGGGACAAATTTAGATATTTGTAGTAACTGGAATGAATATTTATGTGTAATAAATGTCATGAAAAAACTTAGTCTATAAATAGCATTTGCCTAATGAATTTAGATTATAAATAGTAATTACAAATATTTATGAGTTTTGAGTATTTGAGATGTGACGTTCAATCAATTAGCCAATATATATGTATTGCCTATATTCACAAATCATCAATTAGCCAATATATATGTGTTCCCTATATTAACAAATATATAGGTATTCCCTAGATATATTCGGACACCACATTTGCAACTCCAAATTATTAGTCTTATTAATCAAAATTATTAATTTACTCTATATCTGTCAAGTACTCCTAAATCATGTAACGGATTCCATGGCCACAATTGATGTAACCTCCAATAGTTGGAAAAATAATTAAATGGACTTAATTTGTAGACAATTGTTAATAAACGTGTAACAAACATTAATATAAATCATCAATTATGCATAAATAGTGAATCTTCAACTTTTTGTTATAAACTGAATTAATAATTCCAATTAACTCATTCAGTTAGAAAATCATTTAGTTTATTTTTATAACTAGATGTAATAATGATTAACTACTATACAACATTATTTGGTTTATTTTTATTGTAATCATGATTATTTTTATATAGAACGGTGCTAATTTCATGATGTCAATTTTATTTAATTACTAATTATTTTTATTTTCCTAATAATTGATTTGTTTTCGTTGCACCATTTAATATTAGTGCCGTTACAAATTGAGAATTAATGGATACAATTTAAATCGGCGGCTATAAATATATGTCATTTGCTGGCTTGTAACACATTCACTACTTTCTTCTATTGCATTATTGAATTATTGCTTTAAACACTTTTTTGTATGATTCTTATTATATTGTACTAATA
Source organism: Salvia splendens (assembly GCF_004379255.2). Lineage (NCBI taxonomy): Eukaryota > Viridiplantae > Streptophyta > Magnoliopsida > Lamiales > Lamiaceae > Salvia > Salvia splendens. The sequence continues at coordinate 61,528 of NW_024599289.1, read as the reverse complement.
TTTGTTGTTTGTGTTTTTCCTGAAGAAAGAAAGTTCAAACCACGGAAATGGAATTCACCTTCCTCAATAATCTATAATATACCATCATGTCATCCATCAGTTGAAATCATGGAAGCATCAATCAGTTGAAATCATGGTAGCATTCACCTAGCAGAATTTGTTTCGAAATAGGTGAGTATTTTGTGAAATTTTATAGCCATGAACTCTTACGGATTGCGACTTTTAATAGTGCAAACGCAAAGTTATGTTTGCACCGTTACTGAAAGCAAACATTTCTCAGAATTGCAATATAGGGTCTATAGTTGATTTTTATTTGAAGTTCTTACCTACAGATGGGAACAAACTGTCCTGATGGAGGAAATGGCGTCGATACAGGATGATAAAAGTGTTGGAGACGATGAGCGGAGAAGATGATGGAGGCCGGTGGGCAGTGGGGCAGAGCTTCATGAGCATAGCGAGTTATGGTCTTATTTTGAAATTTTTATAAGCTATGAGATTAATTTCAATATTTATAAGACTATGTAAGAGTGAGTGAAATTATAAAATGTAACTGTAGTCATTCATTTAACTGGAGTCATTTTTTCTTCTTAGAGCTTAATTAGATGATGTTTCAAATGTTCCCATTCATGTATTGTGAATCAGAGGTCTCCAAATTTTTATAATTTGTTATTAATTATTTTAAATTTATGGTATGTTTTAGTTGTAAAATTTCATAGTTATTTTGTTTATAATTTTGACATAATGATATTGTTTCTAAATTTATTAATTAATTTACAAAAGGCAATCTCACTTTTCATCAATTACTCATGATTACCAGTTTTAAAAAGGCAATCCCACTTTAATACATTGTGCTGATTGAAAAAAAAATTCGCATAATATATATTTTATTATACATCCAATATTTGAATAACCTTGGAGATGGAATGAAATAAATCTTTCAATTGGGACGTAAATTTACCCCATTGACATCATATATTATTGAAAGTGGTAATTAATAGTACTATATCATAGTATGAGATTGTAGATTAGACTTTCTAAGCTAAATCCAATTACCATTTAATAATTTCATTAATTGAAAATCAATTAACAATAAAGTATTAATCAAGAAATAATAGATAAGAAAGCAAATAAAAAATTCAATAAATTCAATTATGCGAAATAATTCAATTATGCATAGAAAATATGCCATTTAAATTAAAAATATAATTTAATTAGAACTAAATCTATTAATGAATTTGTACATTTAAATGTCGTCAGTTTTCATATACATATTTAGTTCAAGTAACATTACAATACATTTGATGAGATTAAAAAAAATAATTTTTTCCATGCACTAAATTTTTAATCGGCAGTTTCATACTTGAATGCATTAATCAAGAAATGAGACTGTTCTCATTCTAACTGAAAGGTTAAAAACGCTATGTGAAAGGGATTTACGTGGAACACATAGTGTCATTTTTAATTATGACAATAGGAAGAGTTTGTATATTTGAATTCAAGAGACTCTTAATTATGAATGGAATGACAAGCGTCTTGCACATTTGAATCCAAGAGACACACATTCATATCACCATCCAACAATATATAAACGAGCCCATACATACACATTCTCAACCTAAAAATTGAAAAGGAACGGACGAACGGTGGTGGAGAATAAAGGGGAATAAAGGGGGATGAAGCAGCACCGCTGCAAAACTCATTTCTCTTGACGCTAGAATGAAATTCTATTTACTAGGTATGATTTGTACATTTCAATACTACTTATATATTTTTTCTTCTAATTTTCAAAAAACCTGACATTTAGAAAGCCTTTCACTAATAGAGATCCCAATCACGACATTAGCTATAGCCCTAACTATCAGTAAGGATTATCAAGTAGGCCGATCCAATATAAGATATCGAATACATATCTAAAACCCCCGAAATAGAATAAGTGATCAACAAAGTAAAATTGAACTTGGACGGAGGAAGAATTTTATTGATATTTGGCTCATTTGTTGGTCATGATGAGTATATTTTAAAGTTAAGGGTTTAGGATTTAGGTTTCAAGGTTTTAGTTTTTAGTGTATAGGGTCACTATATTGCAATGAAATGAATGTTTTGAAAGATGATTGAGGGTAGTTAAAAAAGTATAATGAATATTATAGTGGCAATAATCTAATTTTAAAGATTTATTTTAATACTATAAAATTATCTATTTGATAATCTCAGTGTGAAATAGATAATTAATTTAACTATAATTTATATTTTCTATCTTCTATCAATGAAAATTATTATATTCATAAACTCGCTTTTGTATGGCTGCGTGAATATTATTTAATACTAATAATTTATTTATTTTTAGTATAATTATAATCTTTCTAAAATTGATATGCACACTTTAATTTAATTTCAGGTTTATTATCACAAATAATTATGGTAAATAGTGTTTAATATGCACCATACATAAATATATTTTGAATTTTCTACATTCTCATTACTAATTAATTAATGAGATTAATTATGTTGTTTGAATGTTTCATTTTTATTTTTTCCACTTCTTGATTCTCAATAATTAAATAAATTTTCATTCACATTAACTATAATTAGTAGTTCATCATATTTATTTAAAAATTTATAAAGTTAATTTCACAGTTGTTTATAATTTAAACAAAATATTTCATAATTGGAAGAAAATAAAATGGACCGTGCATAGCACGGGTGTGATACTAGTTAATATTAAACTTAAGTACAACCAAATGAGCAGAGTTGGTGGTGGCTTCTAATCTTAATGAATCAAATAAACCAAGTGCAATATGATTGGTTGAGTGTGTTGACAATCTCTCACCACTACATCTTCAAACAAATTCATTGATGACGAGAGCAAATGAACAAGATATTTTTTTTGTTTGAAATTAATATTTACCTTTATGTATAATAATTATTTCAAATTTTTGGCTAAGATATCATGTGAAATTTAGTTCATTAATTAATAGATGAGTTATTTTATAATAACAAATTATCAATTTCACTGTATTAAATAAAAATGAATTGAAAGATATTAAATACATTTAGAGCATCGACATCGGTGTCTCAATACGGGCTCGGTCTCGTCCCGGCGAGACGAGACCGCATCGAGACACCGATGTGGATGCTCCGTCTTGTCGCGTAGCCCGGGGGAAAGGGGGCGTAGCGGGCTGTCTCGCCACGCGCCAGCGCCACGTGGCGAGCTCTGGCGCGCGGCGTGACGCCCACTCGCCGGCACGCGAGTGGGCGTCGTCATGCTGACGCAATAATTTTTTATTTTTTTAAATCGATTTTCCGAAAAAAAATTTAACGGTAATATTACCGTTTGAAACGGTAGTTTTTTATTTTTCTTTTTTTTATTCTATAAATACTCCTATTAACCTCTTTCATTTTACACACAAGCACACTATCTCTCATCTTTTTTTCTTCTCATCACTATCATATCGTCTCTCTCTCCTCTCCAATTCTTCTCCCAAATTTAATCCAATCATGGATCCATTTGGGCAAATGCGTCGAATGATGGAAGAATCGCTAGAAGGATCTAATGGAGCACATTTGGGCAAAATTTGGCAACCGTTAGACGATCACCGCATCACTTTCCATGATTATGCGGATTTCAATAAAATGTAATATTAGGATTTCAATTATGTATTTTTCGTGATTTTTAATGATTTTATAAAAATGATTTTTAATTTAATATTTCAATGAAATATTAATTGAATTTGTTGGAAATAAAAAAAATGAAATTGAATGAATAGTTAAGGGATGTGATGATTAAGAGATGAATGGATGCAGAGGTTGTCTCTTAGTTAAGAGATGGGGTAAAAAGTGCAGTGAGGTCATGAATAGTTAAGGGATGAGACGGTTAAGAGACGGTATTGAGACAGGGATGTGAATGGCCTAAATACGTGGACTTGATGAAACAAAATAATTTAAGGATCTAATAAAACAAATAATATAAGTAAAAAGATCTACATGTGCAGTTTAACTTGATATTACTATAAAATATTTTGCTATAGTTTGTAAATATTTTTTTTATTAATAAAAAATACTCGAGCTGATAAGAGGTGAGCAAAGGTTCGAGACAAGCGGTCAAAGCTACACCACAAACAATCAAAACAATAGAAAAACAGTAACTTAACACCATCTCAACCAAACAAAAGATAAAAGAAGAGCCAACACCAGTCAACAATAAAGCCTAAGAAACACGTTCAGCAACAAAATACGAACAGAAAGCAAAACACAAGGTTGGGAACCGGCGGCACAAACCCGGTATATCTTTCACCCCAAAATCTGATGTCGACATAAAATCTATCGCAATTGCTAAGCGTCTACAAAAATTTGGTGGTGCCTTCCTTATCTTTTGGAACATTTAATCTGATTTGAATTTATTCCCACATCACAAACTCTATTCAAACATCTTTTATGAACTTATAGCTATTGGACCACATTTTAAGATGAGTATCACTCCACCAATATCATATCGCATCCTTGTCTTCAACACTTTTTTATATTAGGGTTTCGATTTAGGTTAATTATATGCGTTTATATACTTTCTCCGTCCCATTTTAAATGGAACATTTTTTTATTCGAGACGAGATTTTATGCAGTGTTGCTAGTTAAGTGCAAAGATAATAAAGTACTCTCTCCGTCCTACAAGAATATGCACTCTTTCCTTTTTAGTCTGTCCCATAAGAATATGCACTTTCTAATTTTGTAAATTCTTTTCTCTCTAATGAGGTGACACTCATTCTCTACTAACAATACTTTAATTACTTTTTCGCTTCACCTCTCTCTTACTTTACCAATTTTTACATTAAAACATGTGTCGAACCCAAAGTGCATATTCTTTGAGGATAAGGGGAGTCTGAGAGAAAAAAAAATAAAGAGAAACTGATGTTTAAACTTTGAGAAATGTGTCATTTAAAGTGAGACAACTAAAAAGAAAAATGTGTCATTTAAAGTGAGACAACTAAAAAGAAAAATGTGTCATTTAGAGTGAGACGAATGAAGCATTAACTTGTTTCTTGTATGTGTGTCCTGCATGTAATCAAGTTAATTTAACCGTCTTGTCAAGTTATAATGATCCAAGTATTGGTCAAAAAATTTCGAACAGCCAATTTTTTTGGCTAACCGCTCAATTGCTCAGTTAACTTGCCAATTTTTCAGTTAACCCCGGATTTTCAAATGTGGTACGTAGTGTAGGTTACAGACATAGAAATGATGTGCTCATTTTTATCTCAAAAAGGCTAACAAACAATAGTCCAAATAAATCAAGGGTGTTTACCAAGCCTAGTAGAATAGGCTCCTAAATATAGTACTGCAATTCCAAAAAAAAAAAGAGATGTTAGGCCATCTACAATAGGAATAGCCCAGCAATAGCTCAGCCATAGCCTAGCCACTGCCACATCATCAGCACTAAAAATCTTCCTGCTACATCATAAATAGCCCAGCCATAGCCTAGCCACATCATAAATAGCCCAGTCACATCAATAGTCACATCACTAATAACAATTATATAAAATAAAATAATTAACAATCACACAATATACGGAATTAAATTTACGCCACAAAAACGAGAAAATTCACTAATATTAATAAAATTTAAAAAGTACATTAATTAAAAAAATTTACATAATTAAAAAAAAACTAACGTCGTGCAGTCCTCTGCGCCCATAACTCTTCAATTAAATCCTTTTGGAGTCGAATATGAGCCTCCGTTTGGCGCATGTCGGCATGTGCTTGGAGGCGGTCGTCTTCATCGTGGGGTACCCCACTCCGTACGTTAGGGGCGGCTACGCCGTGGCTTGGACCAGCTTCATTATCGTCGTTGGCCCAATCAGTCAGTTGTCCACCTTCATCTTCGACAATCATGTTGTGCATGATTATACAGGCGTACATTATATCAGCAATGCAGTCGACGTGCCACAAACGCGTTGGCCCCTTAACTGCCGCCCATCGAGCCTGGAGCACACCAAATGCGCGTTCCGCGTCCTTGCGCGCCGACTCCTGCCGTGCCGCAAAGTAGGCCTTCTTCTCATCTCCTGGGCATCGGATCGTCTTCACAAAGACGGGCCACCTAGGGTATATCCCATCCGCCAAGTAGTAGCTCATATCATGTCGGTTGTCGTTGGCGACAAAACTGATGGCCGGACCGACACCCTGACACTGCTCGTTGAAAAGTGGCGACGAGTTGAGGACGTTGAGGTCGTTGTTCGAACCAGCTATCCCAAAATACGCATGCCAAATCCACAGCCGGTAATCAGCTACGGCCTCGAGGATCATCGTGGGATTCTTTCCCTTATAGCCGGTAGTGTACATCCCCTTCCAGGCGGCGGGGCAGTTCTTCCACTCCCAATGCATACAATCTATGCTGCCTAACATCCCTAGGAACCCATGCTGTTCCCCGTGCATCCGCAGCAAATTCTGGCAGTCATCGGTGGTAGGGCTTCGAAGGTACTGATCACCGAATATTTCAATCACGCCCTGACAGAAATACTTCATACACTCCAGGGCAGTCGTCTCACTGATGTGGAGGTACTCGTCCCACATGTCTGCAGCGCCTCCGTAGGCCAACTGCCGGATTGCCGCAGTGCACTTTTGAATAGGAGTGTGGCCGGGTCTGCCAGGCGCATCGTGCCTAAAGCGGAAATACAGATATCGTTGCTCCAATCCGTTAACAATACGCATAAACAGGGACCTGCGCATCCTAAAACGGCGCCTGAAAAGGTTGGCGTTGAACCGCGGCTCCTGTGCGAAGTAGTCTTCGTATAGGAGCTGATGTGCAGCTACATGATCACGATCAATCACCGCTCGGCGGTGTACCACTGGTCGAGGTCGAGGTACCGCCGGCTGCAAGGCCCTCTGCATCCATTGATCAATCTCACGGTTCATATAGGCCTCTAGCGCTTCGCTCATTATACGCTCGTACTCCTCAGCATCCCCACCACTCCCACCACTACCACCGGTGTTACTCATTTCTAGGTGTTGATCTTGTACAAAAATTAAGATAGAGAGAGTACTCGTTAATACAAGTGGTGCGAATGAAAATGACAGGCAAGTCGCGTATATATAGTGTTTCGGAAAAAAAAAATTAAAAATTCGCGCTAGGCGGTGCGCTGGGCGATCCGGACGCTGCAATAGCGCCTAGCGGATCGCCTAGCGCACCGCCTAGCGCCGCAGAACCGCCGAGCGCTAGGCGGTTTTGTATCGCGAAATCCGCTAGGCGGTTGCAATAGATCGCCTAGCGCACCGCCTAGCGTCGGCGCTCGGCTAGGCGGTGAGCTAGGCGCTATTGTGGATGCTCTTAGAGATTACATGTGCTAAATGCAAAATTGGTAAAAGTAGGAGGAGGATACAAAGAACAAGTGATTATAACAGCAGAATCGATGGAGAATGAAACTCATCTTATTAGAGATTTAAAAAAATTGTGAAAAATAGAATTCGACTGTTTTTGTTGGATGGACCAGTGAAAAGGATGTTTATTTTTCTGGGATGGAGGAGTAGTATAATGGAATATTTGTAGAATTATGTGATTGAGTTAATTGATAATAAGTTAATGAACAAAATTTTACTCATTTTGTGATTTCAGCGATATTTGTGAAATATGGAGTATTACAATCATGTCATCATCTTTCAATTTGTTGCAAAATTAAAACCCTTTGTTTTTTCAATTTACCGGGAGGTTGACATGCAATATTTACTGCATCGCCGAATGCTCAAATTTATAAAATTATTTTGATAGGGGTTAGATATTAAAAAATTTGAGTTTCAAATTTTGAAATAATAATTTCGATATGTTTCGTTGTGATATGGACTTTTGCACAACAATTCATGTAAAATGTGAAAACATTGACCTATGTAACACACAAAAAGAGGAACTTTTTAACTATATAGGGGCTTGAGCCCCTTAGTTCCATATAAGGTCCGTCGTTGCTTACTGTTTTCAAAATACTTTGTCGTGCATTTTTTATTACTAAAAAAATATACACTGAAGCCCAACACAATTTAGAAGCACAACAAACCATATATAGTGAAAGTATACAAGGTGAAAATAAAAATGAGACTGAACCTAAGATCTCATATAGGCAGAGCGTTATGGTGTACTACTTTATCGACATGTATGGGTAAATTAATGAATTATCTCTAGGAAACCTATTTATCTCACCAAAAGTTGAGGAATATGATTTTGTTGTATTGGCGCATTTATCTTAGGCCATCCACAATAGGAATAGCCCAGCAATAGCCCAGCCATAGCCTAGTTACTGCCACATCATCAGCACTAAAAATCCTCCTGTCACATCATCAAAACAAGCAAATAGCCCAGCAATAGCCCAGCCATAGTCTAGCCACATACTATCCACATCACTATTAACAAATATATACAAAATGAAATAATTAACAATCACACAATATACGGAATTAAATTTACGACACAAAAACAAGAAAATTCACTAATATTAATAAAATTTAAAAAATACATTAATTAAAAAAATTACATAATTAAAAAAAACTAACGGCGGTCAATCCTCCGCGCCCATAACTCTTCAATTAAATCCTTTTGGAGTCGAACATGAGCCGCCGTTTGGCGCATGTCGGCATGTGCTTGTAGGAGGCCGGCTTCATCGTGAGGTACCCCACTCCGTACGTTGGGGGCGGCCACGCCGTGGCTTGGACCGGCTTCATTATCGTCGTTGACCCAATTGGTCAGTTCGTCACCTTCATCTTCGACAATCATGTTGTGCATGATAATACATGCGTACATTATATCAGCAATGCATTGGACATTCCACAAACGCGTTGGACCCTTAATTGCCGCCCATCGAGACTGGAGCACACCAAATGCGCGCTCCACGTCCTTGCGCATCGGATTGTCTTCACAAAGACGGACCGACGTCCTTGCACATCTCTTGGGCATCGGATTGTCTTCACAAAGACGGACCGACGTCCTGGCACTGCTCGTTGAAAAGTGGCGACGAGTTGAGGACGTTGAGGTCGTTGTTCGAACCAGTTATCCCAAAATACGCGTGCCAAATCCAAAGCCGGTAATCAGCTACGGCCTCCAGGATCATCGTGGGATTCTTTCCCTTGTATCCGGACGTGTAGAACCCCTTCCAGGCTGCGGGACAGTTCTTCCACTCCCAATGCATACAATCTATGCTGCCTAACATACCCGGGAACCCATGCTGACTCCCGTGCATCCGCAACAGATCTTGGCAGTCTTCGGGGGTAGGCGTTCGGAGATACTAATCACCGAATACTTCTATCACTCCCAGACAGAAATTCTTCAGACATTGCAGGGCAGTCGTCTCACCGATGTGGAGATACTCGTCCCACATGTCTGTCGCGCCTCCGTAGGCCAACTGCCGGATTGCCGCAGTGCACTTTTGAATAGGTGTGTGGTCGGGTCTGCCAGCCGCATCGTGCCTGAAGCGGAAATACAGATATCGAGACTCCAAAGCGTTGACAATACGCATAAACAGGTCCCTGCTCATCCTAAAACGACGCCTGAAAAGGTTGGCGTTGACCGAGGCTCCTGTGCGAAGTAGTCTTCGTATAGGCGCTGATGTGCAGCTACGTGATCCCGATCAATCACACTGCGGCGGTGGACCACTGGGGGAGGTCGAGGTATCGCCGGCTGCAAGGCCCTTTCCATCCATTGGTTTATCGCGTTGGTCGTATAGGCGTCCAACGCTTCGGCCATTCGACGTTTGTACTCCTCAGCATCCCCTCCGCTACCACCACTACCACCACCAGCGTTACTCATTTCGCGTTGTTGCTCTTGTACAGAAATTAAGATAGAGAGAGTACTCTTTAAAACAAGTAGTGCGAATGAAAATGACGAGCAAAACGCGTATATATAGTGTTTCGGAAAAAAAAATTTAAATTTCGCGCTAGGCGGTGCGCTGGGCGATCCGGGCGCTGCAATAGCGCCGAGCGGATCGCCCAGCGCACCGCCCAGCGCCACGAAACCGCCCAGCGCTGCGCGGTTTCTCTCTCCATTCGTCCGCTGGGCGACTGCAATAGACCGCCCAGCGAACCGCCCAGCGCCAGCGCTCGGCTGGGCGGTCCGCTGGGCGCTATTGTGGATGGTCTTAATAACAAGTAGGGGATTGAGGGGGATCTTAATCTACTCACTATTTATCTACTTAGAAATTCCACTTGCTATTGCAAAACACAGAATTTTGAAGAATTCCATCTCCTTGACTTTCTTGTTTTATCGAGTCCCATTTTCTGAATTCCACAGAATTTGTGGCATCTAATATTTCATACCACCACAACACAACACACACTAACACTCATAGTGTCTTCTTCTCTCTCTCATTGATGGCATCGAGCTCGATGGCACGAGGGCCGTTGTCGTCATGGACGGCTAACCAAAACAAACAATTCGAGGAGGTTTGGTGAGGTACGACGAGGATTGGCATAAGATTGCAAGAGCATGTGGGAAAACGGTTGAGGAAGTGAGGAGGTATTATGATGCCTTAGAAAAGGACATCAACAATATTGAAACCGATCGAGTACCTATACCTAACTACACATCCATCTCTATCAACAGAGGATACGCCACCGGCCACCGGTATGTACGCTCATTTTTTTTAATGGTTAAATGAATTGAAATTTAGAGGTCGCATTGCCGGTTTTATTTATCAACGTTTAGTTTGCAGTATTTAGTTAATAATTGCTCCATTAATAAATATTACTACTACTAATATATTTTATTTTTACAACAAATGTTATTAAAATATTAATAGTGAGACACAAACAAATGTGGATATGGCTTTGATTAGCACTATTCTTGATTGACACATTTACTTATTAAGGCATGCATTTAATTAAGAACACGTGCATCAACTGAATCAAATGATATATAGGAGTATTAAAAATTGAAAGTGAGATTAGAAAAGTCACCTAATCTCATTTAGTTTGAAGAATAATTAACAAAACATAATAACTCGAATTTTAATTTTTCTCCATTATTTAATATCTCATGCTGCAGTATTCCTCATTCTAAATGCAACTCTCAAACGTATTTTTTTAACAGGATTATGAAGAATCTCAAACTGAAGTGATAAACTTTGTTCGGTGTTATACACAAGTGTGTAACGCTTGTGACTTCATCAACAATGTTCCATACAGATATAATTGTATCTTTCCTTTTTTTTTTTTCTTTTTTGGACGTCGTGTGGAACTCGCTTCACTATTCTTATTTTACTACAAAAAAAAATTGCTGCTTACTGACTCACAAATTCATCACTAATTATAAAAAATCCGTCAATGAACAGTGTTACAGGCTGAATACCGCGGAAGTTGGTGATTGAGTTGATGCATAATAATTTTACCAACGGTATTGCAACAGCAGTAAAATTACCGACGACAGTTGTGATGATTATCCGTCAATAAATTCCATTGCCAATTTCAGACAATTGCGTCACTAACTACATATAACTATCCGCCAGTAATTATTACGGAAATGTCTGTCACTAATTCTTCGTTCTTTTTAAAATTGCTTTGTTGACGACATTATCCGAAGTTCCAATCTCTTCCATTTTGATAATTAATTTTACCTAAATGGGTCATCTTATATTCAACTAAACCATTAAATCAATGACCAACAAACACTATATCTACAAAATAAAATTTATGTTAGATTACAGGAGTACTATCAATATACAATTAATTGAATCTCTAAAGTAAATCAAAGATTATTTAAATTTTTAATTTTAGTATTAAATTAAAAATTAATTGAAAATTTTATAAATTATTCGATTCAATAAAATAACAATTGAAATCTCCAAATATTAATTGATTTTTTTTTGGAACTAATCGATAGTATATATATATATAACAATTTAAACATATTACACCTTATTTCACATGATAATTAGTACTACCTATATTAATTTATAATTATATAGTATTTATACTTAAAAATAATACTAATATTTTCTCCATCCCATAGAAATATGTCATTTTTTCGTTTGTATCATAGAAATAGTTAATTTTATTTATGACAACTTTTTTCTCATTCTCTTTTACCTTATCATCTATGGATTCACTATCCACTATACAATTTTACCTATTTTTTCTGTTTATCTTTTACTCTACCAATTTTACATTTAAAATACAAAATTCTAATAATCATATTATATGAAATAATAAAAATTTTAAGGTGTGATATAATCTAATAATATTATTAATATCAGTAATATTAATATTATTATTTTTAACATTATTGCTATTATCAATATTTTAGATTATATTCTAATGACTTGGTTTATAAATCATCATTACATTTAAAAAAGTAGGCGCCAGCTAAGAGTAAATCTTGAAAATCTTGTCCACGTCAACAACATGATACTGACACACGACCACTTTGAAGAATAACTCCCATCAATTTTTCCTAGTCTTTGCTCAACTGGGTTGCAACTCCAATCCATAGAATCAAAGAAAGATCACTTTTTTAATTCGATTTATGGTCTGGGAGAGCAATCAAGAATAGTTTGGAATTGGGATCTGCATTTTCTTGAATTCTAGTGAGAGAGATGGAAGAGGGAGACGATGGGAGGGGGGATCTGAGGAAACCATTCCTGCATACAGGGAGTTGGTATCGGATGAGTTCGAGGCAATCAAGTATGATGGGCTCTTCTCAAGCAATCAGGGATAGCTCTATCTCAGTTTTGGCTTGCGTTTTGATTGTGGCTTTGGGTCCTATCCAGTTTGGTTTCACTGTAATGTTTTCTGCTTTTCATTTCTTCTTCTTTTTTAACTTGTGGTTGTTTGATTGCAATTTGTTTTGAAATGTGGTTAGACCTCAGCTTACTTGATGATATGTTCAATAAACTGAATGGGTTCTGAGTCGATCGAGATTTGGAACCTGAATTAGGTGGTTTAGGAGGACTTTTTATCATGATGCATTGATGATTGGCTTTGTAGGCTTTGATAGTTATGGAGTTTTAGATGAAGTTTGTCAGTTGTGCAGAATTTTGGATTTGACTGTTGAAAGTGAGAGTTGTGAAGTTGGGCATCTAAAATCAGATGCCATCAACAAATTTAGATCTCTGTTTAATATGATCTTCACCATCTACTACATATCATCAATAAGCACCCATTTATAATAAAATAACCAGGCTTATACCTTGGACCATTGACACTAGTTTTACTTTGTCCTGTAGTTATCTTTGCCACTTATACATTTAAAGTATTTATTGGGGGATTTTTCTATGTCTACTACTTATAAATGTTAATGTGTTTAGCATATTTCCTCTTCCTCCTACGAATACGTATGATAGCATATGCGGACCTAAATTTAATAGTATAAGCTATAATGATTATGTTTGTTGTTTTGTGAAAATTTAATAGTATAAGCTATAATGATTATGTTTGTTGTTTTGTGAAGTGTGGTTACTCTTCGCCAACACAGTCAGCTCTCACCAAAGATCTCAACCTCACAGTCTCGCAGGTTAGTATGTTCATCTTTTTGTTACTAGATTTTATCCTCACTTGTAAATTTCTCACAAGAACAATGGCCATTTGTACAGTTCTCCCTATTTGGTTCGTTGTCCAATGTGGGAGCCATGGTTGGGGCAGTTGCTAGTGGTCAGATTTCTGAGTACATAGGAAGAAAGGGGGTACGTGTTGCTTATTAACATGAGCTAGTCGCATTTCCTTGTTCTTTCAATTTTTTAGTGAATGGTCAAGACTTTAACTCGGTGTGTTGTCATGCAGTCTTTGATGATTGCTGCCATACCTAACATCATTGGCTGGCTTTGCATCTCATTCGCGAAAGTAAGGTTTTCTACTCTTCTAGTCTTTTTTATGTTTGTATCATGTTCTGTTGCAGTTCTTACTTCTTAAAAGTTTCTTCGTTTTGCTTTAAATATAGGACTACTCATTTCTGTACATGGGAAGGCTGTTAGAAGGATTTGGTGTGGGCATCATCTCTTACACAGTAAAATTCACAGTTTTGTCATAGTGTTTTTTCAAACTCAAGATAGTCTTTCTCGACTTACTGAAGGTATATATATTTTTTCTCTAATATGATGCAGGTCCCTGTATACATAGCTGAGATAGCACCCCAGAATCTTAGAGGAGCTCTGGGCTCAGTTAACCAGGTTTGCTTTCGCCATTTTCCTCTTCTAACTTCTTATGCTTCAAGAAGTCATTGAAGTTCACTTTTTCCTATGATGTAGCTGTCTGTGACGATTGGAATCCTGCTATCATATCTACTGGGACTATTTGTTGAATGGAGATTTCTTGCAGTTCTAGGTAAATTCCGCTAGAGTGTTTAGTTGTTGGAATCTATGCTTTGTGAATATAGTAGGAATTCTTTCGTATGTCACCTGACAATTATGACTGTTGTTTTTGGTTCATTTCATCATCATAGTGATGAATCCCTCGACAGATTCAAAACGTACATCGTTTTATTCATCTTATCTCAGTTGCATAGAAAATTTCCGTTCAATAAATTTTCAATGAGCTATTGGATTTAATAAAATTAAAGATTTGGGAGTTTGCACCATGGTTTCAAATGCTGACTACATTCATTTTTTGTGTGCAGGCATACTGCCATGTCTGATACTTATACCTGGACTCTTCTTCATCCCCGAATCTCCTCGGTGGTTGGTGAGGCATCCAACAACTTGTTCACTCATGATTATCACAGAGAATGATTTACATATTCCTGCTCTATGAATATTAGGCTAAAATGGGAATGATGGATGATTTTGAAGCATCCCTGCAAGTACTTCGGGGCTTTGACACTGATATTTCTGTTGAAGTACATGAAATCAAGGCAGGTTTATTTCATTAATTCGCAAGGATGTGTGTATTTGATCCAAGCATTTATTATTCATTATTTATCTCTAAACCTAATGCCATACGAGTCCATCATGAGCTAATGTTTCGGTCCTGCAGGGATCTTTAGCATCATCAAGCCGGAGAAATGCAATACGCTTTCAAGATCTCAAATCAAGAAGATATTGGTTACCCCTTATGGTACATGATATCTTCTTTAAGTGTTGTAATTTTCCACTGCTCGTGTTCTCTAGTTGATCTTTGACGCTGTCTTTCATCTCGCAGATAGGAATTGGACTACTTGTTTTCCAACAGCTATCTGGAATTAATGGTGTCATCTTTTATTCCAATAACATATTTGAATCTGCAGGTGGGTACATATAAATTTCTTAGCCTAGAAAGATGGAAATGGGCTATTGATGTTTCAATTTTAAGTTTTTGATTATCTGAGATCATTAGAATCGCTTGTAGAAGAGAGAGTACATATATCTATCTATATTGATTTTTGGTTAATTTGGAGTGCTGGGTTATTTTTGAGCAGGGATCTCTTCGAGCAATGCTGCAACTGTAGGTGTCGGGGTAATTCAGGTTACGCCTCTAAAAACGCATCTCTATCATTATTTTTCCAATACACATCTATTCAAAAATCAAAATATTCGAGTTCTTATTAGATATTCCGGATTCATATTCTAACGTGGTCATCTTCAGGTTATTGCTACTGCAGTGGCTACATGGTTGGTGGACAAAACTGGGCGCCGGATTCTTTTATTAGTGAGTTAATGAAACACTTTATGATTTTAATGTCTACAAGGCAAAAGTTTATGTATATCTGGATGTACAGTGCATCATCCATCCTATCCAAATCCACCGGAGTGTGCCTCGTCTTACAATTTAGTACTTCTTTCAGGTTTCATCATCCGGCATGGCACTTAGTCTTGTAGTGGTTGCTGTATCATTCTACTTAAAGGTATTGCTTCGTGAATCATTTGTGACTCAACAGAAGCTGATTTATAGATAATAGAGAAACCTGATACAAATTGTTGATTTTGATATTGTTAAAAGGGATCTGTTTCCGAGGACTCTACGTTGTTTGGAATCCTGGGAATCCTATCAGTAGTTGGAGTAGTGGTATGTTTTTTTACAAAGCAAACATAGTAAAAGCTGATTTATGAATTTTCTCCAATACCTGACATTTGTCATATGTAGTGCTTGATCATTTCTTTCTCACTTGGAATGGGACCTATTCCATGGCTCATAATGTCCGAGGTAAACTTTATCTTTCCATTTTCTCGACGTCATTGGATTCTTAAAAAAGTGTTTTACAGTTGCAGTTGTGAAACTACTATTAAGATTTATTGGTATTAATTTGTGGAAGACACAATTAAAACTTGTGCAAACTTACCATTAATGTCATGTGTTCAAGTTTTGATTTCTCCATATGCCAGATGTGCAAATCATTCACAAGCTAGTTTTCATTTTTTTACTTTTGTTTGTGTGATAGTAAAATTTGACGGCTTAGATTTGACATGAACTGATTAAATCATATATCCACGACTTGCAGATTCTTCCAATAAAAATCAAAGGCCTAGCTGGAAGTGTTGCAACTTTGTTCAACTGGTCTTTCTCGTGGCTGATTACAATGACTGCACCAATGCTACTAACTTGGAGTAGTGGAGGTTCGTATAATTCAACCCTCGATACTTTCACTATCCCGTTATTAGTCCATATCGTGGAAATGCATAGCTTACAAAAACATCTTTGATATATGAAACATGATGACGAAATACTGAAATACAAGTAGGCTCAATCAAGTAACTTAGGGGTTAAGAAAAACGATTGCACGAACATACTGTTGGTTTAACATGGAATAAATATTGCCTGTCCGAGTGGACAACATCTTCATAAGATAAGGGGTGTTTTAGGAATCTCAAGAACAAGACCAAATGAGCTTAAGCACGAGACTTAGGGTGTCTTACGTTAGCTTAATATTCAGTCATGAGGTTTAGGATGTAACGGTGATGATGCTCTCAACAGTGACGTTATTCAGTCATGACGCTGATGAGTGTCTCTTTATATCTATAGGAACTTTCACTATGTATGGCATGATGTGCATATTCACCGTCGCGTTTGTGGCAATCTGGGTTCCGGAGACGAAGGGGAAGACATTAGAGGAAATCCAGAACTCCTTCAGATGATCAGAATTGTTTACTCGATTTTTTTTTTATTTTTGTGATGTATTTGATATCTGCTCATTTGTATCATTGAATCGGAAGTGCAACAGAATAGATGTGTGCCACATTATTCCTTTACTTGTGGAACATTTATGAATTGTATATTTGACATATGTGTGTACATTTTCGTCAATAAACTCCGGGTTACATAACCATTTTGACTTTATTATTGCATTGTTGCTTTAGGTTTTTGATACGGTAGATCATCTCCAATTATATACCAAAACTTATTGTTGGTGTAAAACACTTCTCCAACTATACACCAAATCCAAATTCAAAACTAATTATTTTTTTATTTTGTCAAATTATAATAGTACTATTATAATCTAATTATAGAAGAGAGGGAGGGGGTAACACGAATTTGTACTTGTATTTTTTTATTTATTTTGCAGAGAAAAATGATCGGTTTTATCTAAATATATTTTAATATACAAATAAAATGAGGCCACTTGAGGTCGGCAATAGGGATGTCAATTGTGTCGGCCCAGTGGGTTTCGGGCCAACCCTGCTCGGGTTACGGGTCAATCGGGTGTGGGCTAATCGGGCTGTATTTTTCGGGTTATAAAATTTCAACCTTAACCCTAAAAGCTCGGGTTTCGGGCTAGCCCAACGGGTTAATCGAGTTGTCGACGAAATTGACGTGTGGTCAATCTAATAAATAATTATGAGAATTAGTTATATTTATAGATGTACAACATTTAATTATGATAAATTTGAGATATATGCTTAAACTCAAATATAAACATGATCAAATACTAATATCTAAGATTTATGCAAAATGAAATATAAACATATTTAAGAAATTTTAAAGAATGTATAGAAATTTAAATAATTTTTAATGAATTTGAGGTTTCTAACTCATTAATCTATTATTATATTAATAAAAATTTAATATATAATTTGTATATTTAATATAAAATTGAAAGATATTTTTTTAGTTATCTATATTATATAAATAATCAATTAAGTGTTGACTTAGAAGTCAAACAAGTAGAAATTTTATCGGGTCTTCGAGTCAGCCCATCGGTTTTCGGGTCTGGCTCTAACAGGTTTGCGAGTTAATCGGGTACGGGCTAATCGGGTTGTAATTTTATCGGGCTAGAAATTTCCAGTCCTAACCCTATAAATTTTGGGGGCTATTCGGGCCAGCCCACGGGTTACAGGCTGCACTGACATCCCTAGTCGGCAAGTTCGTGATCTCATGTCATTTTCAGTTTTGCCTTCGATTTTCCTATCTTTGTTTGTCTAATGAAAAAATCATGCGAGGGTACATTCAATCAACTAGGCTTGTGGCATAGAAGCACCCCTTCACAAGATCGCAATCAACATCTCATATTAATGATGGCTGATCCGGGTGGGGTCGGGAGGGTTATCAATTAACTCACTGTCAGTTCATGAAGATCGAAAAACTCTACTAAATTTAATCTTTGGAGTTATCATTGACCCCACGATATAGCAGCTCCGTCCCAACGTTAGAATTCACTTTTGTTCTTCATCCACCATTCGTTACCGGCAACAGCTGCCGCACCACCTTTGTCTTTCAACAGCGGTGACTTTCTTCACTATGTTCGAACCCGCATTAACTCCATTACTGAATCTGCACATGAATACTCCTACCTATATAAACCCATTTTCTCGTTGACATCACTAAAATCTTAAGTACATTTCATCTCAACTATGTGTTCTTTATCATGAAAATGAAAGGCATGGTAGGAAAGGATGAACTATATAGAAATTGATGATGACACAGGCCAAAACCTTCGTATCATGTTGTGGAATTTTACCCAATAATATGCTCTAATGCATATCATAACAAGATAAATTTCAGAAACAAGATCAGTGAAACCTCTCTAACAGACTGTATTCTCAGGGAAATATGCCTGAATGGATTAGATTATAACAGTACACAAAATGAAACCCTGAGATAGTATTACCCTTAGCATCCATATTTTGCAAGTACCGAATTGTTCATTTCTTTTAGAGCTTATATACTATATTTAGCATTATTCTAATAATCATAATTTAGTTTGTCATCGCCATTAGATATGACTTAGCTCGCTGGTGGAGCAAGGGACTCTGGCTCTGGAGCCACCTCTGCTCCCATCAAACCATTAGGCTGGTGCTTCTCCAAACCCCACAGCTTGGCAGATTTCATGTCGTCCGCTGCCATTTGCCTTGAAAACTCCTCATGGTCGTACTGCAGTGTTGCATTGCCTCCAAACTCAGTCGGGAGATTCTCCACATCAAAATACGACCTCATAATTTCTACACTGTCCTTGTTCTTTGGGTACACAAATCTCACCTTCTGGAACGTTTTTGGATCCAAGAAGTATTTAACAATCTGCAATAACACATCACTTCCTTAAACAATTGACGAACCATAAGTTATTATGCAAAATCACCAAAATGCAAAATAGCACCCTAGATGTTGTTGATAAAGTCAAGCATTCAGTAAGAATGCATATAGCGGCCAAGAAAAAAGATGCAGCGATGCATAAGCAATCGAGAAATGGAATCATTTGGATAGAATTCATTTTTTGTGGTTGGAAAATGCAAACACCACACACAACCTATAAACATTAAAAAAATGTAGTATCAAAGACTTATAAAACAAACCTTCCAAAATGCTTCAAAAATGCGAGGGGGGCTGTACAGAAACGCCACGCCTAGTCTCTCAGGGTAATGATTTTGTAGTATGTTGACTGTATCTCTTGCAGACTTAATAGGGACGTTGTTGCTTATAGACCAACCTGTGAAGTCAATCAACCACGCCATCTGTTCCTGCCCTTCTGGAAGATTTGCTATGGCATTCTCAATGAGATAAACCAGATGTTTCATCTGATTGTCCAGTGATGTTGTATTCTGAAATGCAAAACAGCACAATATCATATGACTCCTATTCAAAGAAAAAAAATGTGACAATTAAATAGCTTATATAATCTTTTTGGATACCTGTAATCCCGGTCTCAGTATAAGAACAGTCCTACCCTGTCGATCATGAAAGTTTGCTCTGAATACTTTCCCAGTCTCACCTTCAATTGCAACTTCACTCTAGAAATGAATAAAGATCAATGTATATGCTCAGATTGATTTATATTGATAAACAAAATGGTTATAGAAGTAAATTGACGGGGGATGATGATAAGAAACATAGCATGTAACTCTAGTAACAAACAAGTAGTAGTAGCTACACAAAAATAACTTGTCTCTCTTACCCAAAGGATTTCTTCCGGTTTAAAACTTGATCTCCATCTCAGTGACTCTTCCAACATCTTCTTTGATTTTTCTACATTCCAGCTCCGAGCTTCCAGATATCTCTTCAAACAAGCGTCAGAGCAATACTGCTGACTGCGACCCGTCAATGGTCCCAGAGAAGACTTGAGCTCTTGGAACTGCAGATAAATGAAAATTAAAATTCAATCAGATCATCTTCAAGGATTTCATTAGTGCAACCGCAGGAGAGCATTACATTTTTGATATATTTTTCTTGCTTAATCACACATACTTAGGAAGATTCACAAGCATTATTTGAAAAGAACAATTCTATCATTATTACCTTGCGCTCGTGCTGCTGCTCAACACTCTCACTATCATGGGAGGAATTGCTCTTGCGGAAAAACATGATTTGTCTAGAGCAGTTCTTATGTAGCAAAGGAGCTTATCTGTAACAGGAAAAAAATCATTAAGCTGTTTCTGTTATGACTCGCAGACTCCAAAGAACTGGGCAACAGGCTATACAGAGAGAAACATGCAACAGCAGTTCAAGATCAACAAACAACTAGAAAATTTATGTCATATAAAACCAAGTCAAGGGTGTGACCTTCTCTTTATAACCAAAGATGTAACTCTATGCTTAACACCTTTGACAAGAAGAAGAATCCATTGATGTTCTAACAAGCACATACAATTGGTTTCTTACCGGTAATTTCAGGATAAGCAACTCCCCTTTACCCAATTTCATGTAGTTCATCTTGATTACATTCACTACTATTTACATAAATCAACATCAGCTACCAAAAAAAAATAAAATTGCTTTATTTTTAATAAGTAAAACCTTAAACTTACAGCCATTTATGTATACACAATAAACAGAAACAAGCATAGAATCATATAAACTTCACCAAAACAAATCTCTTCTCATTTGATTTTTTTCAAATGCCCAAAAGAAACGATGGATGATTAAAATTTCATTTGTTTCACCATTTACACGGCTTAATCTACAATTGAAAGAATTTCATTTCGAGTAACAAACACTGATTAAAAAACAGAGCTTTCCTGGTCAAAACCCCCCAGAGATCAGAAACTCGACTTTTTTTCAAAAGCAATTACACAAAAGGAATCGATTAGTACATCTCCAGTTAAATTCCAGCGCAGCGGCAATCAGCCATTAGACGAGAAGCGATTTAGATTCATCAATCAAGATCCAGAAACTCCCAATAGATCCAAGGCAAAAAAAAATTAAAAAACTAAAAGCAGAGGAAAAATCGTGAACAAGCGAGAGACTAAACACATGACTGGAAACAGAAACACCGAAAAAGCATGGATCAAAAATCAGTTTGTCACTCACCCAGCAATGGAGATTCTAGAGAGAGAAAGGGAGAGAGATTTCCTCTTTATCAACCTCAGGATTTTCTCATGCAAAAGCTCCTCCCACTAGTTGCCCTCTCTCACTCCCTCACGCACAAACATACGCACTTTGTGTGAAAAAGAGGTCACAAAAAACTTTATTATATATTCACAC
Organism: Salvia splendens; assembly: GCF_004379255.2. Lineage (NCBI taxonomy): Eukaryota > Viridiplantae > Streptophyta > Magnoliopsida > Lamiales > Lamiaceae > Salvia > Salvia splendens. The sequence continues at coordinate 39,754 of NW_024599289.1, read as the reverse complement.
ACACGTGTGTGTGTGTGTGTGTGTATTAATTACTCTTTGACTCAGTGTTATGTGTGAAATAATTACCAAAAACTAATGAGCAATGCCTTAAAAATTTAATAATTTTATTTTTGAGTGAGAAAAGAAGAAAATTTATGGGGGCTGCTGAAATATTGATTTTATTTTTCAAAAAGATAAAATATATTTTCTGAAATTGCTTCAACAATAATAGAAAAACTTGAGATTGGATGCTAAATTGTTTAAGTCAATATGACCTGTCAACGATTTGGTGGTGATTTTTAGAATTTTCTGATAATTTGATCTTGTTTGAATTACTTTTTTTATAAAGAGATTGTCAGTAATGGAGTTGGCATTTCAAATCAATAAATCTGAACAAAGTTAGATTGCAAGCAAATTATTTTTTAAGTTTTTTAAAAAATCCCATAAATGGAAAGAAAAATAGCCATGTAAAAAATTTATGTTCACAAAAAGCCTTAGTCCTTTTTTTTAGTACTTTAATTTTCTTTCTAGTTTTATGTTATTGTGATATTTACTGAAAAAGGAAATACATTTGAAGTGGCCTCCTGGTTTGGTTAAATTTTCACTAAAAAACTTTACAAATCTGCTTGACTTTAGTATTCATAAGAAATAAATCTTTATTGTACTGTTTATTCTTGGTATTAAAGAATTAAATGAAATTATATGATGATTAAGGAAGGAAAATTAGTATCCCACAGGACTTTATTGTGCAGAAAGCATCTTTCTAGAAGCAGAAAAGTCCAACAATGCAACTCGATTTTCTTCCCCAACTTTTACGACCACTACTATGATATTTTAATTCCATTCTATTGTCTTGTTCTTTCCTTCTAGTGTCATTTCATATAAAAAATTTTTTGGAGATTTAATAATAAATATATTGAATAAACTATAAAAAAAAAGCAATGTGTTTGCTTATTTTTTATACTTTATAAAAATAAATACTAGTATCAATTAAGTCTTGTCCACTTTTTTTCTAAATTAAGGACATTTTTAGTTATCTATCTTAATTTTTTGTTTCTCAAATCATCTATTATCTTTTTCCATGTTTTCTGTCTCTTATAATTAAACTATTCTACTAAGTTTTTAGTATAGCATGCATAATTAGACTAGTTGATGTATTTAATTTCTCAGTAAGTTGTATAACACATCATACAAATTTTACTATCTATTTTATTTGCACATACTTTTATTAATTTACAAACATATTTAAAAATTATACTACTACTTTATAACACATCATACAAATTTTACTATCTATTTCATTTTTTTCTCTGTCTTAAATGAATTGAACTGAATGTGATTTGGTGAAAAGGTTTTTCGATTATTATATAGCGAAAATAATTATTAGAACAAATACAATGGTAGAATAGTTTAGTTTTAAGAGTTGCTAATTATTTCATAAAAAATGGGGTGTTCACTGTTATTCGGAAATTGATTTATTTAACATAATGTCTATAACCATATTAATCTAAATTTTATTTGGATTTATGTATCTTAAAATCATTCAATAAAATTACAAAATTTCAATTATTCTGACTCCGAGTGAGCTCTTTGCATTCAAAATCTTCAACAAATAAATGTTCCTTGTAGTACACTCCATATTTTTAATTTTTTTTTACCCCTTTATAGGAAGGGTGTAGTTGGCAGGTATTTAGTTTTAATATTTTAAAAAATGTGTAATTAAATTAATTATTAAATTCAGATATCAATTTATTAAGCCAAATTATAAGTAGATTGTAGTGCGGGGCGGGTGAGTTGTAAAAGTAGTTGATGGAAGAAAACAAACATAAGATTACCAAATTTCTATCGATTATTGGAAGCAAGTGTTTGGAAATAGACTCGGTATTAGGTCAATTCAATATTATTAGGACCCAATTCCACGTTCCACAAAACTAATTAACCACTTACTATTTTATTACATTATGAGTAATCATTATATGTCGACCATTACCAAGCAACTTCCTCCAAGTCAACTACTCTCTCATTGAAATTATTCTTCGGTGGATGGATTTACCCATGCTAAAATTTAGATTTAATTATATGTATTGGCTGTTGGATTGATGTTTTCACAGTTGTGTTTTTGGGCGTTGCTAACAATAGCTCGTCGTGACACGTGAATACAGACTTTGACCGTTTTTCCAATATCACAAATAATATTAATTTCTCCATAGTTCCGCTACTAGGAGTCTCGATTTACCATTTTAATTTATATGTCATTAGGAGTTCTAATTCATTTTTACTATAAATAGTAGCAGGCCCAATTTACTTGAGAGAATAATATAAAGAAAGAAAAGAGTCTTCTCAGACCACCCTCATCGTGACTTTGTGATGGGGGCAAGCATATAAGACAAACTAGAGAAAAATAAAAATAAATCAAAAATGAAATAACCCAACCCAACCCCCACTTTGTGGTCTTGTCAGCCGGCCCAACCTAAAGTGGAGGGCAAAGGACACATGTCCATTTTCTATTGGGTCAATGTATTATTGTTTTTGCTTTTTTTTATTTACTATTAATTATTGATTTATACTACTTTATTTAATTATGTACATGTTTGAGAATTGTATACTATAAATATGAAATGTAAATATTTTAGATAATCAAATTTTGAATATTTTGAATTTATTAATTTAATTTATTTAATTATTATTATTTTTATCTTTATATATCATTTCGAAACTCATGTGTAATTTATTATTATATTGTGCTTTAATTATTTGAATATCTAATATTTTATGTTTTAAATTTGAATCATATACTTTTTTATTATATTTTTTAGACATTATTTAATATATCTAAATTAATTATAAATCGAAATATTAATATATGAAAAAGAAAATATTTAATTGGGTTGGGTTGGGGTCACTGATGGAAGTAAAAAAGTTTATGGAGGTTGAATTGAGGGAGGGTTGTGTATGTTGTGGATAGAGAAATGAATATTTTATTAAAAGGTTGATTGGGTTGGGTTGGGTTGGGTGAGTGTCACGGATGGAGATAGTCTCAACATTATTATTTTTTACTTTACTATTTCCCCACTTTAACTATTTATTACTATTATTTTTATAAAACGAATGCAAAAAGGTCAAAGTGACTTCTAATATAGAACGGAAAGAGTATTATATACTATCGGAGAGATGTTATAATAAAATTTTGAGTTGTTTTTAAATGAGCAACGATATAAAATAATACTTCTACTATACTTAATAACATTAATTATTGCACATATAATTAAGGTAATTTATGTGTAAATTGTGTAATCATACAATCATATAATTAAATAAAACTAGTACACAATTAAGAAACCATGATAAAAATCGAAGGGGTGTTGATGAGTGGCATGGATTTGTCTATCTTTAATCAAATGGTCATGAGATCAACCCCTACCTTTGGGTATGAAATAGTCTTAATTCCTTAGGCAAGCTATCCCACCCATCGGAAAATAGCCATTCAGAGTCTGGGACCACCGATGGATAAGCTTGGCAATTAAAAAAAACTATGATAAATTAAAAAATATATTAAGCTAATAAAAGTAATATAACAGTGACTTAATATTGAATATGTCAAATTCAATTCTTGAAAATGTGTCAAATTTTCGAGTAAAATTATTAAATTTAATAAAGTTATGACTAATCTATGGCAACCGCCAACACTAACCGCATTGCATATAAATTGTAGTCTTTCTCATTAAAAATATTAACTTTCTTGACTAACACAAACTTTTGCTAAAATGATTAAAACGGATTGCATATCTAAATGAGTGTAAATGGAGAGCTTTTTAAGGCAAAATGCAAGATGGCATTTTTTTTGGAACAAAAAAAAATGAGAATTTTGGTTGGGAAGATAGTATAATTTATACTACCTCCGTTAAAAAAAATTGAAATATAAAACACAAATAAAAGATAAAAAGAAAAGTTAGTTTAAGAGAATTCAAAATATGAATAGTCCAACTCCATTTTCCTCTTGCCACATTCAACTGCATATCTCACAGTCCATCTCAGCCCATCACAACCCATTCTCAGCCTATCTCACAATCTATCTCACTATCTCTTTATAATTCATTTTAATTGTTGGTGTTTATCAAATATTAAAATAACAAAAATGAAATAAACTGGAGAAAAAAAACATAGAAAACCATTCTACAGGATCATGAAACTTTGGATCAAATTTGTAGCGCCCAATCATGATTGAACTTCTGAGAACCTGTTGGCCGTTGTCTTCCCCTTCCGATTGATTGTTTTCATGCCAATCGGACGCCTCTGGGTAAGAGGCAAAGGAAAAGGATCAGCATCTTCGTTGATATCGTTGGATTTACCGCCGGTGCTGCTGTTGTAGGTGACAGAGACGTTCGGGGCATTTGGCTCTAACCCCTCTTGGAATTTGGGAGGCTCCGTCAAGATTTGCCAGACATCCCAATACTTGAACGGGCATTGTGGGAGAACTCCCATATTGACAATTCTTTCACGTCGTCCATACTCTTTTCGCTCATAATCGTCTGAAGGTTGCTCCCGTAGATGTCGTTGAATTTGGCGACGTCGGCCTTCATCCAATCAAAATGTTTGCAGAGCTTGCCCCCGTTGTGATACTTCGTACCTGCTAGCTTCATTGTTTGGTATCTATCCGCAATATGCATCCTATGACCCTTGTTGTGTTTGCATATCCGACATAATTTTGTCTCTGACATATCGACCCAACACCTAGCAACAACAATTGACTCAGCCGGAGCGTAGTTCGTCCTCTTAGATCTACACTCAGATTGAGACAGCTTGCCGACAAATCCCTTCCCCGCCGGGAACCCCACCATCTCTCTTCGGTCGAGGATTCTCCTCTCTATACATAGAAATATCTAAGTCCGAACGTGAACCAGTCGATGCTGAAAAACTAAATGGCCGCCAAAGCGGGATCATCCGCGCGATCGGCCAACCCATCCATGTTGGGCCGATAGACATTGTCCCCGAACATCGATGGGTGGTTCAGTGGTCCACTAGCACCGACATAGCTGGGTACCTGCCTCCTTGGTACGGAGGGTACAGCCGATACCCAACGAGAAATGGAGGGTACCCACCGGGGAATTGGTTCCCAACGCCGCCTCAAAACTGGGTCTCGCCACCAGGATAATGTGACTCGCCGATGTACATCGCTATCGCAATTCATGCTATTACTAGAGAGAAAAGATTGGTAGTCAAGGGAATGAGATGTATGAATGAAATGAAGTACAATGGTATGTATATATTGAGGTGAAAAAAAAACAAAATTAGGAAATCAGCGCATAATAGGCGCCAATCGACAACTCCCATGGCAGCGCCGCTCGCCTACCATCAACTCCCTCCCCCCAATAAGGATTGATCACATAGCGCCCGATCATTATTCATAATTACATGCCGCACACACAATTTAGCTATACTTGAAAACATGTGTATATATACGAATAATGATCAAATAAATAAATAAAACAAAATAATGAATAATGAATATCTAAATATGTGGAAATGGGTAAGTTTTTGAAGGGAAAATGAAATATGGCATATTTATTGGAACCAAAAAACAAGAATTTTTATTGGGAAGAAAGCATAATTTGTAAATAACCTTTGTTTTTAAAAATAAATTTTTAAAATCGCATAATCTTTAATGTAATAAAATACAAAAAGAAAAAGTGATTAAAGCATAAATGAAGAGAGGAAAAGAATTTTTAAAGGTAAAAGTTTTTAAATTTAAGAGACATGTCAAAATTAAAAAAAAGTAAAAAGAATACAACCATTTAGAGACATGTCAAATATTTAGAGACACTGAGAAAAGAATTTTTAAAGTAAAAAGCTTCTAATTTTTAGAGGTATGTAAAAATAAAAATAGTTACTATTTCTAAACTGGTTGCATTAGTACTTTTTTTACGCAAAGAAGTTAACAATTTAGGCAGCAATAGAGAACAAATATTGTACGAATAAATTGGCGATCCCCACACGAAATTTAGCAAAACATAAACATGCTTATACATTGAATGATTAAATTTTGATTACAAGAAAGAATTTTGAATGACCCAGAAATCAAAATTATTAGAGAGAGAATCCAGGCGGATTCAAACCGCCACCATCTCAACGCGTGGAAGCAATTGAGCGCTCTCCCATTCGAGGTTATGGATCCATCCAACACACCCACATTTTTTTATATTAAAACATTTATAATTTAGTACTACTTTTTAACATATCATTCGCGACCTCTACTTACTTCAATATTCTCCAACGGGTTAAATGCACAGCTAAGTTAATCACTTTTCTTAGGTTAGTATCAACTTTATGTTACGCCTCAAAAATAGTTTTCATGATGGCGAAAATAATTGAATTGACCAAACAACATACCTGCAAAAATACAAATAGAATACTACCAACACTCAAATAATGGAGCTATATAACTTCAAAACAAACTAAATTTTATCCACATAAACATCACGAACTTGTCATGATCAACTCCACAATAATTTAATTTTTAAGGAGTTTAAACAGAATAAAAATTCAGGGATCCTTCCTACCATATTTTGTATGCCTACCATGTTATTCCTATCTACTTTCCACCAAGCTTATGAAAAGTCGATAAACTCTAATGAAACTTTGTGCTACTATACATATCATCATAATAATGAAAGTAAAAACTCTAAAAAATAATGCACAAGCACTCACAGAAGCAATCATATAGGAAAAGCAACAACAAAAACTAACAGAACACCGAAGACCTCAAGTAAAATCTAACCACCTGAAAATAAGATTATTCACATCATTACCATATATTATATCGCACTTGCAGCATAAAGAGAAACAACTCAAGTTCCTTTCAGCTTACTTGACAATTATCTTCAACTACACTTGGAGAGACAGACGAAGCATATGCGCATACGAGCAACTGAAGAATCATTGACAGATAAGCACCAACAATTATGAGAACGATCACCAGAAGCTCCAAAGCAAAAGCAGCAGCAGCCGAAACCACAGAAGTACAGCAACGCAGCAGCAGTAAATCCAACATACATACCAAGTATCCAATAAACAGACACAGCCACCATAATAATAGCAACTCCTCATGTAAACTGGACTGGCTCAATTAGAAACCACCATACCAGGTACTGCTCCAAATTCAGTGAGCAACAAACCATATACTGAATAGCTGATCTATTACAACCAAGCTACAGCTTTAAACTACACTACAGACCCTACAACCATTCAGATGCAGATGAATTTAAACCGTAATACATTAATAATCTTAAATCATTAGCTAGTAACCTCGACAGAGGGAAAAACCAACAAACCAGATATGGTATTACTTTACAGAGAAGAATAAACAAAGTGCAAAGGTACTATAAAAGATGCATTGTACAGTGAGATTAAAAGACGCATTGTACAGTGAGATTTTGATAGCTTGTGAACTAGTTAAAAAGTAATGATGTACGGGAATGGATAGTTAGCTATCAATTAAAATTGTGTGGAGATCATATTTTGTAGCCAGTGTTAAAAATACTAGCAATTAACCATGTTATGATTCAATTCATATAAGGGGGAAGATGGCACGTTTTAATTTAGTCAAGATATGGACATAGCAGGAATAGGTTATGGCATCGGGTTATTCCCAAAAAAGTGAATCAAAGGTATTTTGAAATTGATATAGCTCTAACTGTATTATTTTTTCAGGAGTTTATCTGTAGTTATTAAAAGATAGTAAGACGCAAACAGACCTCACAGTAAACCCTATTTTTGCAACGACAAAAGATAATTTGAGCCAGTAAACCAACAAAAAGTTAGAAGTAATTTAAGTATTAAGAATGTAAAGCTTTGCAAGTGAACAAGATAAGTAGATACGGAGAAAGTGCAAATTGGTACCTCTGTAGTAGTGAATGCTGAATAGCAGATTGCAGCCTCAAATTGATCGATCCCAATATTTCACTTTCAAATAATGGAGACGTTTCGGTCTTGAATGCGTTATATTTTGCATTAAATGGTTCACATCCCGATTCAAGACCAAATTGCTGGATTTGAAATTAGCATGCATGCATTATAAAGATTGAATACGCAAAAGATGAGCAGATGGAGAGAGACGAGGACACCAGAGGACACCAGACACAGGGGGAGAGCCGGGCAAATCCCCGTACCATCTCCCCTCGAAACCAAAAAATAGAAATTTTCATTAACGGGCGACCTGCCATGCGAGCGCACCCATCATGGCAAAGGTCATGCAGACAACCACTCCTCACCTCACTTTTCACATAGCTCACTCATTTTTTAGTTTTTTACAGTCTGATGCCTCAACAATTCGTCGAGTCTACACAGACAGAATAACACATCAAATAACACAGCATAAAAAAATTAACTTCCCTTAAATCACTCGGCCGGTCCACCAGAGCCTCGGATTCATAGACAAAACCACAACGAAGCCATAACTGTGAACGTCCTCCGTCAAATAATCGTGTCTTCTCAAGATGTCTCCGTGTTTCCAGATCCACAGACACTGATGTTTCCAATCCAATCGCCATGCGTTAAAAATTCAAATCTGCAATAAGAACACAGATCTACAAGATACCTTTGACGATCCGTGACATCCGTCCAACACTTTTGCAGATCTAGCCAAACTTCGGCGTTTCACAGCCGCAGACAGCATAACAACCAGGAGACCAATCTATCAAGCGAAGAAAAATCAACAACATAACAAAACTCGGAAATTCCATAACCAAAACGTAGATCGCCTCGCGATCTGAATGAATCTGACGGAAAAAAGGAAGAAGTCACCAATCCGGCGTGAAGAAAGAGGTCACGAGCTAGGTGACCGAGGCGGCTGGGAAATGAAATGATAAAGGAAAGGTATATTTATTGTAGGGATTAATGATCCAACAGCTGAAAATGAGTGGGTGGGATATATTCTCAACGGCAGGATCGATCAACGGCGTCGTAATGTTGACTGGCGAATTGTAACATGTACAATTGGTGGAATAATCGGACGGCTGTGATGGCATCTTGAAAAGGGGAAGGTTCTAGATGACGTTTGTTTAACGGATATCAGCTGGCCACGTTGGAATATCAGCTTTTTGTATTCAGTGAAATTGTGGTATGGCCACGTCAAGATTTATGCTTCAAACTCAATAAAGTTGCTCCATTCATCCCAAATAATATACACTTTGGGTTAGGTATGAGTTTTAATTTAAAATTAATAAAATAAGAGATGAGTAGAAAGAAAAAATAATTAAAATATTGTTAGTGGAAAATGGATCTCACCTTATTAGAATAAAAAGACTTTCCAAAATTAGAAAGTGCATATTCTTGTGAATGAACTAAAAATGAAAGAGTGTATATTTTTAAGGGACGGAATGAATATTAAATAGGCTGGGTCGGGCTACTAAGCTTTTTTCTACAAATTCAAATTTAACTTTTTCTCTCTTGCTTTGTTCTTTTTTTTACTTTATTCTCTTTTCATTTAACCATAAAATATTAATTTTATAAATATTATGTAAAAAAATACGTCAACTAGCTTGGAACGAAAAAAAGTACTATCATAAAGAGTTATAATAAGCTTTTAACCCCTCATTAAACTTTTATCTTCTTCACCTTCCTATGCATTTGAGCCATGATCCTGCAACAACATCAAGCTATCTTAACATCAATAGCAAAATATCATGTTAGTCATGATATAGTGTGTTAACATATATCAAAATCAAATCTTTCAAAGCTTTATAACCGAGTGCTACAAAAATTAAGAAAAATATAGTAACACCTCATAAGAGAGAGATAAACTTGATGTGCCTAAAAAAAGGCAGCATATAATGGTAACAAAGAGTTTAAGTGGTGAACTCATTGAAGTTAATATGGTATTGAATATCATATTTATAAGATTTAATACACAAAAGCTAAGGAAACAACATAAAAACCACTCAATTGACATGCATCCCTAGTAACCTAATTTGTCGCACCTCATCGACAAAATCTAAATGAATTGTGAAGAGCACATAACATCCTAAACCAGTTTGTGAAGGGTTTAGATACAACTTGGATTGAAGTCGGCAAGCAAAACTGAAGCGAAGTAAACACGCATGATTCAATAATTATGGTGTACAATAACACAAGAACCGAATTCAAACTCGTAGTAATCACACAATTGCAATGTGTATTTGGTTTGGCCACTAATCATTCTCACCCTTGCTGGAATCGACGGTCATTGACGGCGTTCAGTGTCACGTGGGTGGAGTGGTGTTCTAGCCGAACCATCTTGTAAGACCATGTTTATCAACAACCACCCATTACCCAAGCCAACCCAAGCCAACCTTCCACTTTTTTTAATATTTAATTAATTTCTATCTCCTCCATATCATCTTACACATCATCAATATTCATTCCGCCCAACCACACCTTTTTAATGTGTTAAGAATATTAGTATTCTGTCTCACATCGGTGATGTGACATAGCATAGCTAGTCTCTTGTACTATATATATGTGGCATGTGTTGAGTAATAATATACACCAAATATACTACTACTTTCTCCATTATGTCTCTATATTTTACTGTTCTACATGGTATCAGAGCGGATTCGAATCCGTCTCTAGAAAATTAGGGTTTCCAAAACAAAAAAAGGAACTAAATTAGGGTTTCTGCAGCTGCCCGCTCTACTATCCCCACTCTGCCCTTCCGTCACTACTCTACTCTACCCAAAATTATGTTTTGTTCTGCTCTACTACGCTATTATGCCCAAACTAGGGTTTACGGTGTTGCTGCTCTACTCTGCCCAAATTTGGGTTTCTACCACTACTATATTGCACAACTGCTCTTCTCTGCCCAAACTAGGGTTTCTGACGTTGCTGTATTCTGCGCTATTATTTGCATGTTGTTCAACTCCTACTCCGTTGCTCTGCGCGGTATTATCTACCTGCGCTCTTACTTGCTTTTTATCTACCTGCGCTCTTGTCAGCAGTTATTATTCTACTTCTCCTCCTACAGTTGTCCTCCTGCTACAGTTGCTACTCTGCTACAACTGTCACTATTACACTGCATCTACTACTTCTGCTACAGTTGCAACAACTGCCCTACAGCTTCTGCTACAGTTGCAACAACTGCCCTACAGCTTCTGCTACAGTTGCAACAACTGTCTTACAACTGCTACTCTGCTACAGCTGATACTACTACCATGCATCTGCTACAGTTGCAACTATTGTTCAGCTGCTACTCTGCTACAACTGACACTAACTACCATGCATCTGCTACTCTACTGCATCTGCTACTACTGCTGCTACAACTGCCCTATAGCTGCTGCTACAACTTATGCAACAGCTGCAACTACTACTGCCTTATAGTTTCGGCTACTACTATTGCTGCCGATGTTTGAGGAAAAACTTTTTTGAGAACTTTGTACCAAGCTGGCCAATATAGATGTTCCAGCTTGAGGGGGAGTGTTAAGAATATTAGTATTCTGTTCCACATCGGTGATGTGACATAGCCTAGCTTAGTCTCTTGTACTATATACACCAAATATACTACTATTTTCTCCATTATGTCTCTATATTTTACTGTTCTACATAATGGTTTATCAATGACCACCCAACCACTCTATTATATATTTATTTTATATATATTTTTAATAATAATAATAATATTAATCTCATTATCCTCTATAGTTAGCAACAAAGGAAGCTAAAAATATGAAATTGTATTCAACAAGAAGGATTATAGGAGGAGAAAAATGATAATTTTTAATGCAAAATTATAGCAAATGTGTTCTCTATTTATAGAGGATGAAAATTATGAATTTTAGTATAATTTTTATAATTTTTATAATTTTTTAATATAATATATTAAAGATACATCAACTAATCTGGTTGAGATTGATGGCACAATCTCATTGGTTGATAAAAGAAATTGTAAGAAGACTGAGAGGTTGCAGGTTCGGCTTCAAGAGACAGTCGGTTGAGGTGAGAGAGACCACAAATCCTATTATTATTTTTTAATTTTTGCACATGACATGGCAGCCACCAGCTTGCCGAGAAACCTAGTCTAACCAAGGATGAAAGAGAAAGAGCGATTCTAGTGGGGCATTGTTCTGCTCGAAGGTGGAAGATTAGACGATGGTGGCAGAGGAGATTCAATGTCGCTTAGGAGTTACTTGGGATGTATCAATGGCAACAGAAAATGTTCGAGTGTCAACTGTAAGCATATAAGTGTAATTGAATGAGGGGTTGAGGGAAATTTTATTGTTTTCGAAGTAGAACAATAAATTAGTGATGACACCAATTGAGGGGTGTGTTACACTATGGAAGCAAGGTCACACATAAAAAGACAAAATAGCAAAAATAAAAATAATTCTAAAATAAATTATTCCAACCCTACCTCATTGTTTGGTGTCACTCTGTCGACCCATAGAAAAAGTGGGGGTCAAGTCCAAATGTCTCCCTTTTATTGGTTGAATATTAAAATGTTTTATTACTTTTATTTATTAATTTGGTTTATTCAAAGATTATTATTCTTCCAAAAAAATCATGTGAACCACTCTTCCAAACAATGATGTGAACTACTTCATTTAGTTATTTATTTTTATTTTTCACTTTAGTTTGTAGTTTGGTTTATTTATTTTCTATTATTATATTGTATTTCTTTTATTTGTGTATTTTTATTATAGTGTACTCCAATTATATGCGAATGTGTAATAAGTTTTATTATAAATTTGAATTATAAAATAATTTATATAATTTTTATATGAGTTTTTAAATTTATTTGAATAAAATTATCAAATTTATATTGATTAAAAGTATATGAAAAAGAAAATATGTATTGCGGTTGAGTTGGGGTCATTGATGGAAGTAAAAGTTTTAATAAGTTGGAGGTTGTATATGTGTATGAAAGAGAAATGAGTATTTTATTAAAAAGTTGATTGGGGTTGGGTTGGGTAAGGGTTACCGATAAGGATAATCTTAGAGTTATGGTAGATTGTGTGTTAGGTTTTCTTACTTTTCCACTAGGTGAGTGTTATTTATCAGGTCTAGTGGAAAGCTCTAAAATGTAACCAAACAAGAAGACTTGATGTGATAAATGCTTGAGTTCGTCATTCAAACAGCATATTAGCACATATTATAGCTCGTAACTCTTTTATGTATCCTTCTTGTATGTTTTGGTCTTTTATTTCGGATTGTATCGTTGAATACTTTAATTAATCCATCGTTGTTCCCATAAAAATAAAAAAAGAAGTGGGCTTCAAACGCCCTTTTCAAATCAACCAATTAACCATAAATAGCATAGGCTTGTTTGAAAGTGCGGATGCTCAACTAAATGAAGCGCCACTTCATATGCTTAAATTGGTCCCAGAGTTCCACACTTTGTAAAAACTCACTTGTATATCTATACATATATAGAGTCACAGTTTGGGAAGATCAGATTAGGCGCCCAGTTTAATGATTTTTTGGCTTATCATATTTTATAATTCTTTGACTCATACTCTATATAATATTGATAGTATGTTTTTATTCTTTTTAGTAGGCAATTTCAGATCACGAACAAACACGTATATTAACCTATGGTTATTTAGGGTATCCACTATGGGGAGCCCGCGGCTATAGCTGCGGGTTGGGGCGGAGGGCGGGCGGGCTGTAGTGGAGAAGTTGTCCGCCCGCGGGGCGAACACCGAAATGTGGGCGGTAGGGGGCGGACGGGCTTCAGCGACTCCGGGGCGAGGACGCGGCGAAATGGGGGCGGACGCGGCTATAGGCGCGGCGCCTATAGTGGCGGCACCGACCGCCGCGGCTATAGCCGATTTTAAATTTTTTTTTTTTACATTTTAATTCACCTATAAATACACCCCACTCCATTCATTATTTTCTCACCATTCCAACTCTACATCTATAAAAATTTCTCTCACTACAATTTGGGGTCGGAAATGAACAATTTGTGGAGAGGCATCTGGAATGCTCTGATTCAACAGGTGCAACACCAGGCCGCCCAGGAGGAAGCGGCGGCCCGTTTGGCAGAGGAGGCGGAGGATGCGATCCCTCGTGCCATTACTCATCGGTGGACAATCCCACGAGACCAAGTCGGTGCGCACCGGCGTCTAATGGATGATTACTTTGTGGATAATCCCGTTATTATATAGAAATTTTATATATTTAATTGTATTACTACAAAATAAAAGGAAATAAATCAAAATTGAAAACTTACTTAATAACATTAAACAATAAAAAATACATAATTTAAACTATAACTTACTACTATTAAATGGTGGTGGCAGTTTAGAAATCCTTATTAAAAACATATATGCACGCACATATTCCATAATCCATTTTAATTTGGACTATTTTTACAAATCACGTATATATATATAGGGTAGTGTTAATCTCCTTTTCTTCCCTTAGATTTAAGTTTCTTCTTAATTGGAACCGTTAGATTTGAGGGATGGACGATCCGGATGAGAAGCTTACTAATGATCCCGTCTGTGCATTATTAGGGCCCTTTTGTGCATTATAAGGGCAAATTAGTAAATGTACAGTACCAAAAAACGCCCAAAAACTGCAGGTGCGAAATTTAAGCGCCATATAGCCACGACCTTCCATCTATTCTACCAATTTCTCACTCCAAACAACTCTCCCTCAATCTCTCACCCCATTTCGTCTCCCCAATTTCCATCTACTATCAAAACCCTAGCCTCCTCTTCAAGGGAGTGTCAATCTCCACAGAGCGTCGATTGTCGTATGTTTCACCGTCCAACCGTCATTCCCGTATTGTGCGAGCATCTCCTGAAGTCGAAGAAGAGGTCGGGTTTGAAGAAGGTTAATTTCTGCGTCCAACCACCGTTTATCCACCTACCACACCACCAACTCGACGATTCACAAATTTTTTCCCAGAAAAAATGAGGTTTTCAAAATCGTATTGGACAGGATGTTCTTAAATAATTATTTCGTATTCATTGTGGTTAGGGTTGGGTCTTTAATTGATTTTGTAATTATTTTCTATTTTACAATTGTTTAGTTACCCATTATGTAGATGAAATCGTATAGGGTTCTGATTTTTTGGTTCGTCTCCCAGATTTATCATGACGAAAAGAGGACGTCCTTCAACTTCACAACCATCCCAGTCTGAAGGTGAGCATTCTATTTCATTTGCATGTCCAATTCCTGGAATAATTGTCTGGGTGAATGCAATATTCATGGCCGTATTATTTAACTGAATCTGTACATTATTTACCTATTTGTATGCATTAATTATCATGTTTTAGGCATTATAGACCTGCTGTTGTACATGGGTCAATGAGTGAATGCAGTAGTTGTATGTTCATTAATTGATTGAATCTGTACATTATGTAGCTATTTCTATGCATTATTTATCATGATTTAGCCATTATGTGACTTGTGTTGTACATGGGTCAAAGAGTGAATGCAATATTTGTATGTTCATTACTTGATCGAATCTGTATATTATGTAGCTATTTCTATGCATTATTTATCATGTTTTATGCATCATTTGACTGCTGTTGTACATGAGTCTAAGAGTGAATGCAATATTTATATGTTCATTATTTAAGTGATTCTGTACATTATTTGGCTATTTGAATGCATTATTTATCCTGTTTTATGCATCATGTGACTGCTGTTGTACATGAGTCAAAGAGTGAATGGAATATTTGAATGTTCATTACTTGACCAGATCTATACATTATTTAGTTATTTTAGTGCATTATTTATCATGGTTTATGCTTTGTGTGACTGCTGTTAGACATGGGACAATGGGTGATTGCAATATTCTTGGTGCATTTTTTGATTTATTCTGAACATTATTTGATTATTAAAATGCATTATGTATCAGTTTTTAGGCATTATTTTGATGCTTCTGTACAAGGGTGTATAAGTGAATGCAGTATAACTGTCCACATTATTTTATTCAGTCTGTACATTATGTAACTAATTGTATGTTATTATTTTGTATGTTGTACAACATCAAAGCAGCTAAGATTGGACATCGACGAGGCGGTCGATGATATACTGCCAGTAGGAATTGCCCAAAAATTTCAAGAGCGATTATCAGAGGCCAGGACTAGTACAGCTTCGGAAGAGACGGAGGATAGGAAACCAAGGGGTAGGAACGTCGACCATCTGTATTGTCGACGAACCCCAACAGAGTTTCTGAATTGTATTAAGAGTTTAACTCCACGGCAGAAGGAAGCCGTCACGGAACTCGTACATGAGTCTAAGAGTGAATGCAATATTTGTACATTATTTAGCTATTTCTATGCATTATATATCCTGTTTTATGCATCATTAGACTGCTGCTGTACATGAGTCCAAGAATCAATGCAATATTTGTATGTTCATTACTTGAGTTATTCTGTACATTATTTGGTTATTTGTATGCATTATTTATCCTGTTTTATGCATCACGTGGTTGCTGTTATACATGGGTCAAAGAGTGAATGGAATATTTGTATGTTCATTACTTGGCCGTATCTGTACATTATTTAGCTAATTTAGTGCATTATTTATCATGGTTTATGTTTTATGTGACTGCTGTTGGACATGGGACAATGGGTGATTGCAATATTCATGTGTGCATTTTTTGGATTTATTCTGCACCTTCCTCATCCCTTGTTTGCGCATATCAAAATCAACAGCGCGAAATCTAATGATTGGAACTTCTGACCAACGACGGGCTTCGATTCCGGAGAACATTCAGGCACAACCATAACTGTATACAAACACAAATAAAAAAATGTTTTGGATACTAAGACATTATAAGATATAAAACGTTCATTACAGAGGCATAAAATAACCATTACAATGCCAAATGTGTACATTACGTGAATTAGGTATTTGGCTATTGTTTTGTTACATAATACATAATACACACTATACCCTAGGATAGCTAAACCCTAAAGGAATGACTCATAGTCGCGGTCCTTCGTAGAGGTTGTGTTTCTCAAACTATACTACACCCCTAGCCCCCAGAATTGGGCAACCCGAGGGGAATGAATGAACCCTAAACCCCACATAATCACAATCTGGCAAACATGTTTAAACCATACTACACCCTAGCCCCAAGGATTTCTAAACCCTTGGGGAATGATTGAAACTAAACCCAAAAAATCAAACCGTTCCAATCCTGACATATTCATGAAATTGTATAACACAAACAAACAAACCGGCTCAGAAAACCTTTACATTGCAGTTCACATATCGTTCATTATATAGTCAATACCATCCATTATCTATTAACATTTGGTGCATTATTTGTATCGGTTTAAACTACTACCCTAGCCCCTGGGCTTGTTAAACCCTTAGGGAAAACCGGAAATGTGCGCCAAACATCGAAACACGGCACAACTTAAATTAAACGGGGCAGGATAAATGTTCATTACATATCACAAATAATGCATTACAGAAACTAAAACTACGCATTATACTACACAATATGTACATTATGTATATCTGTTTTAAAAAATGCCTACTCACTATGCATGTGCAACCCCAGACGAATTACTGTAGCTCGTGTATTTGGACAACGTTTGTTAGACTTAGAACATACTACACCCTAGCCCCTAGGCTTGTTAAACCCTTAGGGAAAACAAGAAACGTGAACCAAACATCGAAACACGACACAACTTAAGTTAAACGGAGCAGGATAAATGTTCATTACATATCACAAATAATGCATTACAGAAACTAAAACTACGCATTATACTACACAATATGTACATTATGTATATCTGTTTTAAAAAATGCCTACTCGCTATGCATGTGCAACCCCAGACGAATTATTGTAGCTCGTGTATTTGGACAACGTTTGTTTGACTTAGAACATACTACACCCTAGCCCCTAGGCTTGTTAAACCCTTAGGGAAAACAAGAAACGTGAACCAAACATCGAAACACGGAACAACTTAAATTAAACGGGTCAGTATAAATGTTCATTACATATCACAAATAATGCATTACAGAAACTAAACTGCGCATTATACTATATAATATGTACATTATGTAAATCAGTAAAAAAAAACCTACGCACTATGAATGTGCAATCCCAGATGAATTACTGCAGCTCGTGTATTTGGACAACGTTATTTAGACTTAGAACATAAATGTGTGCATTATTTTAACTTATGTAGTCATTATTTGTATTTTGGTGGTCATTGTTGTAAACATTAATGCAATATTCGTGTGTTCATTATTGTAATAGTTCCGCACATTATATGAATATTTATATGCATAAGCATATCCTGGTGTATGTATCATGTAACTGGTGGTTTTTATTGTTGAAGAGTACATGCAATATGTTGATGTGCATTACTTGGTTTAATCTCTTCATTATTTGTTTGTACATTACCTTGTATAATCTGTGCATTATATGCCTATGTTTAATGCATTATTTTGCTGATCTACACAGATTATGTAATGCGACTGAGAACAGACGCACACCAACATGAAAAACGATCTCGAAGCTCTACACTGATTATGTATTACGACTGATATTCAATTACAAAATGAAATCGTCGAAACCAGTAAACATGAGCGAGAAGCGGGTGAATAACCTTCTTCCATTGATTATCGACCAATCGTGCACAATCTACAATTGTCTGCGTTTGATTCACAAAGCACCGGCGTGCACAATCTACGATCTATAATCGTGAACTGCCAATTTCTCGAACTGAAATTATCAAAATTAAAAGCGGCGTGCTGGAGAAAGAAATCAGCGAGAAATTGGGAAGAAATCATTTGTTGAAACTGCATACAGCCTAAAAGGAGTAATTCATGGACAATTCCATAACTAACAGATTTGGTTAATCCCTATTTCACCCCCAAGCATTGAAAATTAAATTTTTTTGATAATTTCAGTTTAAAATTTAAGCCATTAGATGCATTGAAATCCATGGATGAGATTAAAAAGGAGAAAGGATATATAAGGTGAAAAGGATTTGAATACAATCCTATATATATATATACATATAGGATTAGGGGAGCGTTATTCTCCTTTTCACATCTTAGATCATTTTTCCTTCTTAATATTACGCGTTAGATCTAAGGCATCAACGGATCAGATTGATTCTATAAAACTGGTTCCGTGTTGCATTATAGAAGGTGGTTGTATGCATTACAGGGTTATTATTGACATTTGACGGAAAAGTAACTGCCACATTTTGGTATCTGCGAATAATGCACCACATGGTCACGAGTAATGCATATAATTGACTATATAATGCACAATATGTGAACTGCAATGCATACGAATAAGATGTACCATGTTATGATGTTTGGACACACGTTTCTTGTTTCCCCTAAGGGTTTAATAAGCTTAGGGGCTAGGGTATAGTACGTAGACACGTATGTAATCTTCACATGGTAACGAGTAATGAATATAATTGACTATATAATGCACAATTTGTGAACTGCAATGCATACGAACAAGATGTGGTGTGTTATGATGTTTGACACACGTTTCTTGTTTCCCCTAAGGGTTTAATAAGCTTAGGGGCTAGGGTATAGTACGTACGCATTAATAACAAATTATAAAACGATACGAATAATTCACCAAATTGTCACGAGTAATGGATGTTATTAACTATATAATGCACAATATGTGAACTGCAATGCATACGAATAAGATGTACCATGTTATGATGTTTGACACACGTTTTCTTGTTTCCCCTAAGGGTTTAATAAGCTTAGGGGCTAGGGTATAGTACGTAGACATTACTAACAAATTGTTGTTATTGGAATATACGTATGTGCATTATTTGGTTTAGGTAGTGCATTATGTAGCTGTTAATTGTCATTATCTCAGTATATTATGCATTATTAGAGGTATTGTGTATATGGGTTAATCAACGGATTGAAGATTACATACGTGCATTTAGTAATGTCTACGTACTATACCCTAGCCCCTAAGCTTATTAAACCCTTAGGGGAAACAAGAAACGTGTGTCAAACATCATAACATGGTACATCTTATTCGTATGCATTGCAGTTCACATATTGTGCATTATATAGTTAATAACATCCATTACTCGTGACAATTTGGTGAATTATTCGTATCGTTTTATAATTTGTTATTAATGCGTACGTACTACACCCTAGCCCCTAAGCTTATTAAACCCTTAGGGGAAACAAGAAACGTGTGTCAAACATCATAACACAGCACATCTTGTTCGTATGCATTGCAGTTCACAAATTGTGCATTATATAGTCAATTATATCCATTACTCGTTACCATGTGAAGATTACATACGTGTCTACGTACTATACCCTAGCCCCTAAGCTTATTAAACCCTTAGGGAAAACAAGAAACGTGTGTCAAACATCATAACACAGCACATCTTGTTCGTATGCATTGCAGTTCACATATTGTGCATTATATAGGCAATTATATGCATTACTCGTGACCATGTGGTGCATTATTCGTAGCGGTTTCCAGCCATTATTAGATTACTATTGTACCCTCATAATGCATAAAATAGGACAAATAATGCAACACGGGATTAATTACCCAATGTTGATCTTGACCGTCCATTTCTCTAATCTAATGGCTGATATTAAGAAGGAAAAATGAGGAAATATAGGAAAAAGAAATGAATACATCCCTATATAGGATTGTCTAAATACATCTTTTTTCTTTATTTTGAAATTGAGATCATGTATCCTATTTTATGTATTACTAATTAACTGGGAAAATAGATGGTAATTTTTGCAACTAAAATGTAATGAATTCAATGGATTCATGTATGAATGTTTGGCGTTGAAAAATAGAGGCAACACCATACAATCGTGCGAATAATTTTGTTTCATATTTTATTATTAACTACTCAAATTCCTCGTCATCATATTGAATATTTGTAATTTCCTTCATTTAGTTGTGTTGATAGTACTATAGTTACATATAATCTAGGTATGAATATATTGAGTCGGGAATATATCATACGTATTACATTATTTCAATTTGACAAATTGCAAGGTAAATTATCTGAGATGGGGATTGAATTAATTGTCAAATTGGCCAAGCCCAATTTCTTAGCCCATCAACCCAAAACTAATCCAAGCTTACCCGGCCCGCTCATAATCAACTCATTGGGAGTAATTTGTCGGGATGATTTTTTGTTGAATACCAAACTCAGCCGTGAACCATCACTAATCTGATTAGAAGCCTCAAATGTTATTTTTTTTACTGCTCTCAGTTTTCAATTACTCCTTCCGTCCCTGAAAGTTTATCCCATTTATTTATTTCCATCAGTTCTACAAAATTTGTCAAATTTCACTTTTTATCATTTTTTGTAGTGGACGACCTTATATTTAACTAATACATTCTTAAGCACATTTTTATTACTAGTATAAAACTAATCTATAAATATATAAAAGCAGATTACATAGCAAAGAAAATTTTCCTATCCACTTTCATGAAATATTGATAACTATATTATAAAATTGTAGTAGCATATAATATACATTATTAATATATGATTGATTTGATAGATAGAATAAAAGAATGTCGATTAGTCAAATCACACTTTTTGACCATGGGTAAGATCAAGTGATTTCTCTCTCAATAAATATTTTATTTATTATTCAAATATCTTTTACATGTTAAATTAAATATATGTAAAAATTATATCAAAATTCATATTTTTTCATCATCTACAAATTGAGATCACATTTGTTATAGTTCTATTCACAAAAAAAATCTCTATTTTTCTCTACATATAATCTTTCTTCTATATTATAATTTCTTTTTGTTTTTTAAATTTATTCACCATGGATGATGAGTGTAACATCTAGGGTACCGTACACCGAGTGTCACATATTCTATTATAATGTTGACTCATGTATTACTCAAATATAAAACACATTATGCAAATCATGTAAATTGTAGAGCCCATGTAGGGCAGAGTCACATCAAGTAAATCTTTTGCAGGTACTAAGTATCAACATCTCATCTTTTCTCACATTCGTCTATGCTTGACTCCTGAACTTTTCTTTTAATCGCATATCTTTCACAAATCATATGGTTGAGGCTTAGCAATACTTGAAAAATGGCCCAAGGGACCAGTACAAATCTCAGTTGCCTTGCACAATGGCACGATGGCCTTGCATGATAGTACAATGGCACGGTGGCCTTACACAGTGGCACGGTGGCCTTGCACAATGGCACGGTGGACTTGCACGATGGCTCGATGGCCTGGCACAATGGCTCAATGGCCTGGCACGATGGCTCGACGGCCTTGCACGATGGTTCTATGGCCTGGCACGATGGCTCGACGGCCTTGCACGATGGCTCGATGGCCAGGCACGATGGCTCTATGGCCTTCCTCGATGGCTCAATGGCCTGGCACGATGGCTCGACGGCCTGACACGATGGCCTTGCACGATGGCTCTATAGCCTGACACGATGGCTCGATGGCCTGGCACGATGGCTCTATGGCCTTGCTCGATGGTTCGACGGCCTTGCACGATGACCTAGCACGATGGCTACACGGCCTGGCACGATGGCCTTGCACGATGGCTCGACGGTCTTGCACGATAGCTCACGATGTCTCTATGGCCTTGCACGATGGCTCGACGGCCTTGCACAATGGCTCACGATGGCTCTATGGCCTGGCACGATGGCTCGATAGCTCGGTAACACGTGCCAAGCCCGGTGGCCTTGCACGTCTCATCCCATGGTCGAGCTTGTGGACATAGCTGGCGCGGTCTGGCTGAGTCTCACCCCTCCTCCCACACCAGAATGCCCCTTTGGACCCGTCTCGGACACTATAAGTGTCACGACCCAATTCTCGTTAAGGATAACGAGATTGAGTAATTCGCGACTAATGGGGGATTAAAGAAGCGGGGATAGAAAGGGGGTAGAATCTGAAGAACTTGCCGAAGCCAAATGATGGATATCACAAAATAAGAACCAAGTATTCGGTTACAATTTCTCAAAACAGAGTAATTCAACAAGTCAAATGAATCAGAGTTCGATGATGAGACATTTCTATTCTCATTTAACAAAACACAGCGGACTAGGTCCCTACTGAACGACTTCGTGTATGAGGACACGAATCGCCTGGGAATCCACACGATTATTTACTAGCATCGACTCCGATCAATTCTCCTCTCTCTGGGCGTTCAACCTGCACATTTATAAATACATGCAGGGCTGAGTACAGGAGTACTCAGTGGACACGTGCCGAAAACAAAACATACAATATAAGTTGTCATCCATCCACAGTATCACGCGGGGTTTTCTCAAAAGGCCCGAGCATACTAAATTCTTGTGTGATCTTACAAGTCCGACTGCAGTCTAAGTTCTTTCGTATTCTACCATGTCTGAGAAACTAGTGTGTCGTGAAGGTGGCCACCTTCAACGAACACCCTCGCCGGCCAACCTCTCTCTAGGATGGCTCACAGCTCTTGTGCACATTTTTTTTTCCGAATAGGATTTGCGGTCCTATAGGGAACCGAATTCGTTACTAACCTTTCGGCATTGCCAAAAGTCTCGGCATATAGCCCCTTTCAGACAGGTCTCAAAAACAATTATTTTATGGCATGACAACAACTTTAAAGAGATGATCACATTTTCATTTTTCAGAAATGATATTTCATAACTTCAAAACATTTGCTTTATATCCACACTATAGTGCTGGATATTAAAAGAAAGCCCACCTGTTATGCTTATCTCCAGTTAACAATTCCTCGTTCGGCCTCTCTTGCCTCTTGAACAATCTCTCCTTTAGAAATAAATAGCGTAACACGCTAATTAGTACTCAAACTATTCTTTTTGAGAAAAGAATGCATGCATCCTATTGGATAGCAACTATCTTTGTCTCGGCTTATAGGATTCTCTTAATCCTACACCGGCTTCACTACTCCGCAGAGTTTATTTATTCACTTTACTAACTTTGGAGAAATTCTATTTTCTCTAAAATAATTCTTTGGGCGCTTATTTAATAAAATATGGATTCTCGGAAAATCCCTTTCTTAGATCTTTTCTTAAGATTTTTCTTAAGGCCGCCCATGGCGTCGCGGGGCGACGCCGGTCGGCCCTTCGCATCTCCGCTTAACCTTTCACGTCTTTGGGACACTTAATTTATTCGGGAATTAATTAATTAAGCTCCAAGCTTAATTCCTTAAATTAATTCCACTCCAACAAATTAATTTCCCAAGTCCACTAAATTAATTTCCGGCCCAAACAATTAAAAGGTTGGCAGCCCATTTCCTATTCTCCTTTTTCTTTTATTCAAATTTTTGGGCCCAATTCTTCAAGAAGCCCAATTCAATTTCATATACTCCCTACCCCCATCGTATTCCTCCAGAATCCCTCCCCAAATTCCATTCTGCAATTCAAAAGAGGAAGACTCAAATTGGGAAGTGAATAGCGGCGCCCATCTCTCTCCCTCGCGGTTTCCGGCGAAATCGCCGCTCCACGGCGTCGTCGCCGGCTCTTTCTCGCTCCCTTCCCCGACGGTCAGTGGAGAGGAGGCGTCGCTCCCTCCTTCCTTCCCTTGCCGCGGCCCGCAGCTGCCCCGCGGAAGTTTCCGGAGCTCCGCCGTCGTCCAACCTTCGCCGGCAAGCCCCTTCGTCCTAAAGCTAAGTCCCCTCTCCACTCCCCCTTTTACTCGTTTATCATCGAGTTAAGCATCAGCTTGGTAATCGTTGAGTGTTCTGTTCGTTCCTTGTGGTTAAAGCTGTGATTCTTGGTGGGGAGTTCAATTCCTGGAATTGATCCTTGGCTACTATTGTTATGATTTTGCATATGCATTTGGGAGCATTTAGCTCACTGTAACTCTATTCTTGCATATGCTTATGTTGGGGAGGCTTGATGGATTTGCTACTGTTCTATTCTCATGAGGTTCTTAAGAGGAGTTCTATGTTCTTGTGCTACCCGATCATTCTATATGATGCAAAAGGGTGTTGTTGAGGGGTTACCTTGCTTTGTGATCCCCTCTCGGTCTGCCCTCCTCACTGCCACTGCTCCGCACCGCTGCTCCTTACTCCGCTGCACTCTCTTGCCGTGAGAAATTGGCAGAATGCAGTTGTGGAGTGGGGAAGGAGATGGTGGTATTTATAGGCAAAAGCCTTGGCTAGTGAGGGCTGATCCTTGGGAGGCTTCCATGCCTAGATTAGTGAATTTCTTGAGGGGAGGGAGTCCTTTGGCGGTTGCTTGAGTTAGCTTCTAAAATGATGAAAAGCTGGGAAGGGAGTCATTTGGGGCTGCCCTTATTGTCAAATCTGCCGCCTTTCTTGCTGCTGTGAAATGTCCATTGTTCACTTTCCAAAATTAGTTGTGCTCCTTATTTTTCTCATGTGTGCAAAGTATTGACCTCCCCCTTTTTTGGGTGTTTTCTTTGCAGGTAAGTAAGCTGCTTTCTTGGAGCTTGGTGGAGGGGACTTTTGAGAGATGGAGGGGAGAAGAGATGAGATTTGCTTACACTCAACTCCCTACTCCCCTACTCATCCTAGTTTAGTAGAGAGAAATTGTATATCCATTCTTGTGAAACTCTTGGATTTGGAGCTCAAAAGTGGTGTAGTATTTTCTTCATTGGACATTTGAATGTAGAGATATTTGGGGCACTCAATTTTTCTTAATAAAAGTATCACAATTACTTTTATTCTTGCAATCTTTTCTTTTGTACTCCAAATACTCCATGAAATTGTATTTGCTTTTCTTCAACAAATTCCAATAATCTCTTATTTCAAATCTTGCCATTTAAATAGAAATCCTTGTTGCACTTAAACTTTCCTCCTCAACAAAATGCTTAATTTGATTCCACGTCGGAGATTACAACAAGATATCCTTCGTTCATACGGACATTAATCGCGCTAAAAGAATCTGATAAAACGATTAAAAATCCGGGGCGTCACATTCCACCCTCCTTAAACGAAATTTCGTCCCGAAATTTGTACGGCTTTACTCGAACAGCTCGGGATATTGCTCCCTCATCTTATCTTCCAACTCCCACGTGGCCTCTTCCTGCCCGTGGTGCTCCCAAAGTACTTTCACTGAAGGAATGGATTTGTTTCTCAACTGCTGCACCTTCCTGTCCAGAATTGCCTTCGGTTTTTCCTCATAACTTAGATCCGGATTTAATATCATCTCCTCCTGATGAACCACGTGCTTCGGATCAAACACATACTTCCTGAGTTGGGATACATGGAATACGTTGTGAATGTTTCCAAAGCTTGGCGGCAACGCCAATCGATAAGCTACTGGTCCCACAGCCTCTAGGATCTCGTACGGTCCTATATATCGGGGTCGGAGTTTTCCCTTGACTCCAAATCTGGCTATCCCTTTTGAGGGTGATACTTTCAAGAAAACTTTATCTCCCACCTCAAACTGCAACTCAGTCCGTCGAACATCTGCATAGGACTTCTGTCTGTCCTGAGCCTCCTTGATCCTCTCTCGGATTCTTCTGACAATTTCTATCATTTCCTCAATTACATCTGGGCCCAAAATCTTCCTCTCACCGACCTCATCCCAGTAGAGGGGTGATCTACACTTTTTCCCGTACAGCGCTTCATACGGAGCCATGTCAATCGTGGCTTGGTAGCTGTTGTTATAAGCAAATTCTATCAATGGTAGCACTTGCTCCCAATTGCTCCCTCTATCGAGCACTACTGCTCTCAGCATGTCTTCAAGCGTCTGAATGGTTCTTTCCGACTGTCCGTCGGTCTGTGGGTGAAATGCCGTGCTGAAATTCAGTCGCGTCCCCAGCTCTTTCTGTAGGCTCTTCCAAAATCTGGACGTGAATTTGGCATCTCTATCCGACGTGATCGTCGCTGGTATGCCATGCAGGCGAATGATTTCCTTCACGTACAACTGGGCTAGCTTCTCTGATCCATACGTGATAGGAATCGGTATAAAATGAGCGCTCTTGGTGAGACGATCAACTATCACCCAAATCGCGGTATTTCCTCTTTGAGATCTTGGTAACCCCGTGACAAAATCCATGGCTATATGTTCCCATTTCCATTCGGGAATCTCTAACGGCTGCAACTTTCCATACGGCCGTTGGTGTAGGGCCTTCACTTGTTGACAGGCAAGACACCTCTCGACGTAGGATGCTACATCTCTCTTCATGCCGTCCCACCAGAACTTCCTTTTTAGGTCCTGATACATCTTTGTACTCCCTGGGTGGGCGGTGTATGCGGTATCGTGCGCTTCGCTCATTATTTCATTTCTGAGCTCTTCTTGGTTGGGTACACACAATCTCCCTTCAAACGTGAGCGCATTGTCTGCCTCTTCCTGGTAGTTCTCTTGTTTCCCCGTCCTCAATTTCAAACGCAACTTCTCCAGAGTTTCGTCCCGTCTCTGGGCTTCCACGATCCTGCCCCTCAAATCGGGAACAACTACTAGAGTCGAAATTATACTTTCCACTGTCTCAGGTGCTTGCACCATCTCCAAACTCATTTTGTCAAATTCTCTAAGCAGTTCTTCTTCCTGGGTGAACAGGACTACTAGTTGGTGCTGACTCTTTCGGCTCAAAGCGTCTGCCACAACGTTGGCCTTCCCTGGGTGGTAGTTTATGCCACAGTCGTAATCTTTCACTAGCTCGAGCCATCTTCTTTGTCTCATGTTCAAGTCCTTCTGCTCGAAGAAGTACTTGAGGCTCTTGTGGTCCGTGAAAATCTCACACCTAACTCCATATAGGTGGTGCCTCCAAATTTTCAATGCGTGAACCACTGCTGCCAGTTCTAGGTCGTGTGTTGGGTAGTTGAGCTCGTGTGGTCTGAGCTGTCGTGACGCATAAGCAATCACCTTCCCATTCTGCATCAACACACATCCAAGTCCGTTCTTGGAAGCATCTGTATAGACAACGTAGTCCGTCCCTGATTCTGGGACTGCTAGTACGGGTGCGCTGGTTAATTTCTCCTTTAGTAGTTGGAAGCTTGCCTCACACTCGGGAGACCATGAGACTTTGGTTCCCTTCTTGAGTTGCTGAGTCATTGGCCTTGCAATCTTTGAAAAGCCCTCAATAAACCTTCTGTAGTAGCCAGCTAGTCCGAGGAAACTTCGGATTTCGTTGGGCGTCGTCGGAGCCTTCCAGTTCCTTACTGCCTCTACCTTGGCAGGATCTACTCGGATTCCTTCTGCTGTTACAATATGTCCGAGGAAATTCACCTCCTTGAGCCAGAATTCGCACTTGCTGAATTTGGCGTACAACTTCTCTGCCCGTAGTGTCTCTAGGGCAAGCCGTAGGTGTTCCTCATGTTCCTTTCTATTCTTGGAGTATATCAGTACGTCGTCAATGAAGACTAAGACAAACTTGTCGAGATATGGGTGGAAAACGCGGTTCATCAAATCCATGAACACTGCCGGTGCATTCGTTAGTCCAAACGGCACCACCGTAAACTCATAGTGACCATATCTAGTTCGGAAGGCTGTCTTGGGCACATCCTCCGGCTTAATCTTCAGTTGGTGATAGCCTGACTTCAGGTCCATCTTGGAGAACACACTGGCTCCCTTGAGCTGATCAAACAGATCGTCGATCCTGGGTAACGGGTACTTGTTCTTGAGAGTCAGCTTGTTAAGCTCTCGGTAGTCCACACACATTCTCATGGTTCCGTCTTTCTTCTTGACAAACAGTACAGGTGCTCCCCACGGCGAGACGCTGGGTCTGATGAATCCCAGGTCCAGGAGTTCTTGCAACTGTACCTTCAGTTCATCCAGTTCCTTTGGAGCCATTCGATATGGTGCCTTTGATACCGGGGCAGATTTTGGTTCTAGATCTATGGTGAATTCTACTTGTCGGTCTGGCGGTAGACCCGGGTAGTGTGTCAGGAAACACATCTGGAAAGTCGCGAGCGACTTCGACTTCCTCTAATTTCCTCTCTTCTTTCTCCTCTTTGTTCAGGTAGACAAGGTATGCCGGCATCCTTTCTTCATCAACTTGCTGGCTTGCAGCATTGATATTACGGACTTCCGGTTTCCCATGGAGATTCCTTGAAAGCGAGCAGGTTTCACCTTCGATGGTTTTAAAGGAAATTTGCCTTTCCTTGCATAGGATAGTGGCA
The DNA here is from genome assembly GCF_004379255.2 of Salvia splendens. NCBI lineage: Eukaryota > Viridiplantae > Streptophyta > Magnoliopsida > Lamiales > Lamiaceae > Salvia > Salvia splendens. The sequence goes on along the minus strand of NW_024599289.1, from coordinate 10,771 downwards.
TGATTTTCAGCCAGCCAGTCCATTCCTAGGATTATGTCTACGTTCCACATAATCATAACACTGAGATTGTTTGCTACAACCTTAAGTTCACCCAGAGTGATTTCTAAGCTCGAGCAAGTACGAGATATTTCTATCCGTCCTCCTACTGGGGAAACTACTTCCATCCTATGTTCAGATTCTTTCGTCTCGAGTTTCAAAGTAGTCACGCAATGAGCAGATATAAAAGAATGCGAGGCACCAGTATCAAACAGAAGCATAACGGGTGTGTTGAAAAGCTTACCCATGCCTGCCAAATTCCCTGGTTCACCTCTGGCTGCTTCTGTCTCATCGCATAAGCTTGAGCCTGTGTCGGGAGTTTCGGCCTCTGCTGCTGATTCCTAGGTGTCTGCTGTGAGTTTGTTCCAGGTTGAACATTCATTGCGCGCAGCTGTGGGCGCTGAGCTGACGGGTGAAGTTTTGCTCCCGTCCCTGGGTCCTTGCTTGGGCAGTTCTTAGCAAAATGTCCAGCTCCCCCGCAGTTGAAGCAAGTATCAGCTCCTGCCTTGCAGATGCCGCCATGCAGCCTATTGCATCTAGGACACGGACTGGTTTTTGACATGTTCCCCCTGAAAGATCTAGGGGTAGTCTGGTATCCACCATATTGTGGCCTGCTTGGTCCATACCCTCCCTTCTTAGGATCAGGTTGAGCTCGTGGTCCTTCCCATCTCCTCTTGTCCCTGGGTGCTTGGGACTGAGCCGGGGGTGGAGTAGGGTTCACAGCTGGTGTAGTCTTTTCCCCCTGGCATGGCTGCCCTCGATGTCCAGTGCCTCGTCCCAGAGCCTCAGTGTAGGACAGCCCTCCGTGGCTAGCCAGCGTCATGCGTATCTCGTGCCTAAGTCCAGTACAGAACTTTTCAGCCATCTTGGCGTCGGTATCTACCTGATCTGGGGCGTACCGAGCCATCTTACAGAACATCCGGTCGTAGTCCGTCACTGACATTCGTCCTTGCTTCAGATGGTAGAATTCAGTCTCCCTTTTTCTTCCTGTACTCTTGGGAATATACTTTCTCATAGATTTCAGCTTTAAATTCCTCCCAAGTCATCTCTCCTAGTTGCATTTGAGCCATAGTCTTTTTCCTCGCCTCCCACCAAAGTCTGCGGGTCCAGTCAGCTGAAAAGTCACACAGGACAGCCGCTTCCTGGTCTGTGCAGTGTAAAAAGTCGAATATGCGTTCCCAAGCGCGGATCCATGTTTCTGCCACCGTTGGGTCTCCTAACCCGTTAAAAGTTGGTGGTTCTGTCTCAGAAAACATTTCCTCGACCCGACGATCCTGTGGTTGGGGTGGTGGCGGTGGTGGAACTGGCGATGGAGGTGGTGTTACCTCATGCACTCCTCTTGCACTTCCCCTTCATAGATTGGGAGGTTGTTTCGGGCTTGTCCTCTGCCCCTTCCATGTCCTCGGCCTCGCGGCCTGCCTGCTCTCCGTGGTGGCATCCTATAATTTATAAAATTTTCTCATTACGTACACAACATACACGATAGCTAAACGGAAAGCTTGGATTTTTTAAGATATAAACGAACACCGCTTCTCAAGATAAGGAGATCATACATACATCGCAAAGTCTAGTACACCATCAACAAGTTTGCCTCGAAAGGTCTTTTTACAAAAGAACGTACATCCAAGTACGCATCATGAAGCTCCTATACTGCGGAACATCACCAAAAGTACTTAGCCACTGCCCGTCTAACAGCTCGGGTCTTACGTGCTAATCCAAAGAAATCTACTACCAATCTCAAAAGAAAACACTACATCAGAACGCCATCATACTAAGACGTTCTGATGGTACAAGCCACCTACCGCTCCTCGTCTGATCCTAGAGAGCTCAATCCTGAACTCCCCTCAAAGTCATCATCACTATCCACAACCAGGATAGGATCCTCAAGTGCCGCCCCTGGCATATCCTCGAGTGCTGGGGGTGGAGCTGCGACCATCGGGAACAGGACCTCCTCTAGGTCCATCTCAGCGCGGATGGCCTGCAGCCATGCCATCCTCTCCTCCGACTGCTGACGGAACCTGGCGCGGAGGTCCTCCACCCAGGGGTGAGCTGGTGGTGGCTCGGGTGCCTCGACTGCCTGTCTCACCCTCTCCGGGGCCCTCTCCTGAGCTACCATGGGGTGAGTCATCCGGACCTCTCCCGGACTCTCATCCTCGTCGGCAACCACCATCGGGGCCTTGCCTCGCCCCTCTGGATCGTGCCTGGCTCTCTCTGGCTCTGGCGTCCCTGGATGCCGGGACGGTCCTGCCTCGTGGTCGTGGCGGCCCAAGGTGCTGCCCTCGGGAGGGGTCGACATGCTCCACTGGAGTGGGGGTGGTGGAAAGTCGCCCTCCGCAACAGGTGGAACGTCCTGGAAATGGACATACTGTAAGAAGATGAATGATATAAAGCCGCGAAAGTCCCCAATCATCTCCTGGGTATCGACCCTCCTGTAAATGTAGCTACTGGACATCCAAGCGGCCCAGACCCTCCACTCATCGGGAAGTACAGAGATCAGCTGGTGGATGCCATCAAGCTCGGTGGTACCATACTCGTGGGTCCTTTCCCACAGCACGTAGAATCGGCACAGAATCGGCAGTATGCCCTCTCCGTCATACGGGCGGTAAGATCGGTATGCACGAAGCAAGTACTCCGCTAGGCTCTCGTAAGCATCAAGCGTAGGTCTGGCTGGGTCCGTCCCTCCATCTGCACGGAGGTGGATCCCGAGTCAGAGAGTGCAGTCGTAAGAAAACGTAAAGAACGTAAAGGCGATGCATGCGAGTCTAAGGTATCACCAACTGGAGCCACTATACTGTGATCTATCGTCATTAGACTAAGTTCTCATCTCAACTATTGTTCCGTAAGGCTTTTGTGGTGAAGAACACCAATTTCTTTGGATTTAAACGAGTGACTTGGTCACCGTGAGGATCCATCTTGTGCTAATTCCTTATAGCACCGTTCCTTGTCTTTCTGTCTTAACAGTTGCCCCTCTTGTGCTCTCACGCACTGGGCGTTGGTTTTCTGGCTAAAAGTCGTGTTTCCTTGGCTCACACTTTCATACTCAACTTTGTGATGCATCATCTATCTAAAAAAAATCGATTGCTCGGGAAAGCAACCATAGGATTTATAGTTCATCCTTCGTAGTCCCAGTTTGAACTACATTCTCTAGGAAAGTTCTTATTTCCCTTCGATTCTTCTTTACTTTCCTTATCAGGAGGGCATCCTCGTCGCACTTGGTTCTAGCGACCTCAAAATCTCACTTCTTTAACTTTCACCTCGGTTGAATGTCCAGGAGCATTGATCGAGTCGATTATTCGAAAGGATCTAGTGAACGAGTCTAGATCTTGACTGAAGAAGTGTGTGGATAGCAGAGCCGGAAAGAAACTAGGGCTCTGATACCACTCTGTCACGACCCAATTCTCGTTAAGGATAACGAGATTGAGTAATTCGCGAACTAATGGGGGATTAAAGAAGCGGGGATAGAAAGGGGGTAGAATCTGAAGAACTTGCCGAAGCCAAATGATGGATATCACAAAATAAGAACCAAGTATTCGGTTACAATTTCTCAAAACAGAGTAATTCAACAAGTCAAATGAATCAGAGTTCGATGATGAGACATTTCTATTCTCATTTAACAAAACACAGCGGACTAGGTCCCTACTGAACGACTTCGTGTATGAGGACACGAATCGCCTGGGAATCCACACGATTATTTACTAGCATCGACTACCGATCAATTCTCCTCTCTCTGGGCGTTCAACCTGCACATTTATAAATACATGCAGGGCTGAGTACAGGAGTACTCAGTGGACACGTGCCGAAAACAAAACATACAATATAAGTTGTCATCCATCCACAGTATCACGCGGGGTTTTTCTCAAAAGGCCCGAGCATACTAAATTCTTTTGTGATCTTACAAGTCCGACTGCAGTCTAAGTTCTTTCATATTCTACCATGTCTGAGAAACTAGTGTGTCGTGAAGGTGGCCACCTTCAACGAACACCCTCGCCGGCCAACCCTCTCTCTAGGATGGCTCACAGCTCTTGTGCACATTTTTTTTTCCGAATAGGATTTGCGGTCCTATAGGGAACCGAATTCGTTACTAACCTTTCGGCATCGCCAAAAGTCTCGGCATATAGCCCCTTTCAGACAGGTCTCAAAAACAATTATTTTATGGCATGACAACAACTTGGAAAGAGATGATCACATTTTTATTTTTCAGAAATGATATTTCATAACTTCAAAACATTTGCTTTATATCCACACTATAGTGCGGGATATTTAAAAGAAAGCCCACCTGTTATGCTTATCTCCAATTAACAATTCCTCGTTCGGCCTCTCTTGCCTCTTGAACAATTTCTCCTTAGAAATAATAGCGCTAACACGCTAATTAGTACTCAAACTATTCCTTCTGAGAAAAAGAATGCATGCATCCTATGGATAGCAAACTATCTTTGTCTCGGTTTATAGGATTCTCTTAATCCTACACCGGCTTCACTACTCCGCAGAGTTTATTATTCACTTTACTAACTTTGGAGAAATTCTATTTTCTCTAAATAATTCTTTGGGCGCTTATTTAATAAATATGGATTCTCGGAAAATCCCTTTCTTAGATCTTTTCTTAAGATTTTTCTTAAGGCCGCCCATGGCGTCGCGGGGCGACGCGGTCGGCCCTTCGACATCTCCGCTTAACTTTTACGGTCTTTGGGACACTTAATTTATCTAGAGATTAATTTAATTAAGCTCCAAGCTTAATTCCTTAAATTAATCCCCTTTTCCAAATAATATAAATTTCCCAAGCACCAATTTAATTTCCCTCCAACAATAATTTCTCCCAAGGCCCAACTGAAAAAAAACCCATTTTCTTTCCTCTTTTCTTTTATTAAATTCTGGGCCCAAATCAAATAATTTAAATGGCCCACAAATTCTCCATACTCCCTTCTATCCATCGTAACCCACTCTCTCCCTCTACCAAAGTCAACTCCCCCAACATCTCATTTCTTTTCTTTCTCCCTCATCAAATTGAGATTCCCGATCTGGGAAGAGTAGTTCACGCCTCCCTCCTTCATCTCTTTCTTTCTCCTTCCCGGCGACCGACGAATTTTCGCCTTCCCCCGCGTCGCCGTCCCGTCTCCCTTCAAACCGTCGGCCAGTGGAGGGGAGGCGTCGCCTCCTCCTTCCTTCCCCTGCCGCGGCATGCAGCTGCTCCGCGGGAGTTTCCGGAGCTCCGCGTCACTCGGCTTCCGTCGGACGGCCCCTACACACAAGCTAAGTCACCCTTCCCCCTTTCCCCTTTCACCATTTCGTGATTCATTCCAAGTTTGAGTTTGGACAGTAGCTTGCTAATGTTTTTGTTATATCAATCCTTGTTCCAAAGATTATTGTGCTTGAGGGGAAGTTGGGCAGTAGCTTTATCTATCCCAAGTTGTTCATTGTTTGAGGGGGGGGGGTCTCCATACTGTGATGCTTATGAATTGCGAAGAATCACATTGAGCAAATCTATGTTCTTGTGCTATCTTATTGTCTATATGATGCACGAGTGAGTTATCGAGTTACCTTGCTCGGTGAACTCTTTCGGCCTGCCCTTCTCACTGTCGCTGCTCCGCTCCGCCGCTCCCTACTCCGCTGCCCACTCCTTTGCCTTCCAAGATTTTGGTAATTATGTGTTGGAGGGGGAGGGGAGAGGGGGGCGGGTATTTATAGGCCAAAGCCTTGGCTAGTGAGGGCTGATCCTTGGGAGGCTTCCATGCCTAGATTAGTGAAATTCTTGAGGGGAGGAAGTCCTTTGGCGGTTGCTTGAGCCTTGGTGAAAGGGAGTCCTTACTTCCACCTTTGGTTGTCCTTGCCTTGCCAATTATTTCTTCTTTGAGCTTGTGTCCCACCTTTATCCTTTGTGTTCAAAATTTTAATCCCCAAGTTCATGCTAAAATTTTGCAGGTGGAAAGGCTGTCCTTCTTGATGTTTGGTGGGGGGCAGGAACCGAGAAGAGAGGGGATGGGGAAAGAGAAAAGGATTCCTCTGCATCTTCTTAGCTTTCTTACCAAAATAAATAGCTTCTAGCTTTTCCTACTAGGGTTGATGAAAGGATGGAATGGAGGAGGTAGTGTAGCTATGTGAAGTTCTCTTCACATGTGAAAACTTGTACAACTTGTATTGTATTGTACTATTAGTATTCTTATTCTTCATTAGACATTTGGATGTAGAGTTATTTGTATGCACTCACTTTTCCTTTATAAAAGTATCACAATTTACTTTTATTCTTGCACCCTTTTCTTTTGTATACCAATTATCTCATGAAGTTGTATTTGCTTTTTCTTCAACCAATTCCAATAATCTCTTATTTAAAATCTTGCTATTTAAATAGAAATCCTTGTTGCACTTAAACTTTCCTCCTCAACAAAATACTTAATTCGATTCGACGTCGAAGATTACAACAAGATATCCTTCGTTCATACGGACATTAATCGCGCTAAAAGAATCTGATAAAACGATTAAAAATCCGGGGCGTCACACATCGGTGGTGGGTGCCCGAATGAATTCATCCCCAAAAGCAGAACGAACGCCCTTGCAAAAATTCTTTAAACAAAGGATTCCAGTGGACTCACCGATATGCAAATACTCGTCGAAGATGTCGGCCGTTTGCCAGTAGCGAGTTGTCGGATGGCACACGTACACTTCTGCAACGCCGTGATACTTTGCCGGCCGACTGCATCTACACCTGTTTGAAAGTATTCAACACGTGCGGACAATGTGTTGACAATTCGCAAGAACAAGCGCTTTGACATGCGAAAACGGCGCCTGAAGTAATCTGCCGGAAACCGCGGATGGTCGGCAAAGTAGTCGGCAACGAGCCTTTCGTGGGCTCCCTCCCGGTCACGATGGATTGTAGCGGCGATTTGATCTAGTGCGTTGAGGAGGATGAGAGGGGGGTATTCGCCGCGACATATGCTTCGTAAGCGGCACGATGTTGTTCGTAGTATTCTTGTTCTTCGCGCTCCGCTTCCGCCATGAGATGAGTGAAATCCATTTGATGTTTTGAGTGAAGGTTGAATGTGTTGATAGTTTGTATAAGAATTATGAATGAGAGATGAATTGATGTGATAAATGAGTGATGAATGTGTGTATTTATAGATGATTTTGGGAAAAAAAAATCAAAAAAATCAAAAAATTCAAAAAAAGGGGGAAAAAACGGCCATATTTTTGGGATTTGGAAAATATTTTTTTTTTATTTTTTAGCATTATTTATAATTAAATACCGATTTTTAAAAAAAATAAAATAAAAAATGTTTAAACACAACGGCTATGCCGTTGACGAATGGGAGCGCGCCACGTGTGCGTCCGCTGGCACGGACGTGCTCGATGCATCGAGCAGCGCCGTGCCAGCGGCGGCGGATGGCGTCCGTGCCAGCGGCGCGGACGGCGGTGGCGACGGACGCCACCGCTGCGCATGCTCTTAACTCTCCGGTCTATGAATTTGAGCGAAATGGATTTGTAATTGTGTACAAAGAACAAATTGCTACTGAAAAAATAAACAATAAAACCTTATTCTAATAACGCAAGCCGAGGAGTTTTATTTCCGTACGACGAGATATGCACCGATAATGCTCTCAGATCATACGTGTTGTCTCAAAAGATGAAACAACTTCACTTTGTTCTCGTTGCAATACCACAAATTGAACAAGCTTTGGTGAACTAGAGGAAGTAAGAACAAAGCTTCGACAATGAAGGAGTAGAGGAAAATATAGAATGTTAAGTAATAAAGTGAAATTGGTGTGCACAAAGATGGATGACTATCCTATTTACAGATATATTCCAATGCATTGGGGATCCTCTAAGTCATCACATAGGTAGGTTTGCAATCATGATGATAATGTAAGGGCCGGGAGTTACAGACTTTACATATAACTTTTACGGTCGCATACTGGACGTGTGTAGAGTATGAATATGAATGTGATGTATATCGATATGTCTCATGCCGTTCGTTGTTTGAGGGATATAACTGGATGACCATGTGTGCACGTAGGAATTTGGACAACTAACATGTCAGGACACATATCCTTATTTGCCGCGTTCTGTTGTGCTTAGTGTTCAATGCAGATTTTGAATTAATTTAGTCAATTTCTTGGTTTGACCACAGGTGTACCGAACCCGTCTTTGGGTGAATCCGACTAATCCTGCTAGATCGGGTTTACGGATTAAGGTCGAAAGTCTCCCAGCGGGTGGCGGGGTTTGAACCCGTGACCTCAAGGTCACCACAGCTCCGCGCTGCCAACTGCGATGTGAGATTTAATTTAGTCAATTTCTGATGTGCTACATGTCCAACACTTAGGCCCAAGGCCCACATCCTCGGCCCTATATCGCGGAGAATATTTATCAATATAAGTTAAGTTACTACTATTTATCGATATAATTAATAGGACATGTATAGCATCTTATTTTGTTTAGTGGCTTAAGAATATTTAGCTATCACTGGAGCTATTTTTTTTTTCCGTTTCACATTTTGATTATTTTGTGTTTTTATTTATTTTTTAGAGGTTTTTTCATATGATGTCCATTCTTTTTTTTAAAAATGATGGTGACTGTACTTATGGTAGTACCTTTTATTTCTGGTTTTTCTTTGATTTCTTAATAAACTAATGTTTGAATGCTAATAATGTCTACTCCCATTTGCTTTGTGCACGTTATTTTATCACTATTATTACCATCAAGCTATAAAAATATTTCATAATCTTCAACGTCCGAACACTTGATTTGATTGAGAGACGTGACAAAATTTCGAGCCTTGATTTCTCTTGGCTTCGGAATCTTTTTTTAATGATCTTTTTAGCATCTCTAAACAATGTTTTTTATTCTTTAAAAATATAAAATGTGTTATTTTTCCTTTATTGTACTGAATCGATAAAATTAAAATATAATATTACAATATTTTCTCTCATTATTGTACTTTATTATTTTATTTATGCATGTATTGTCAGAGCACGAACACAAGTATATACATCTGATCTCAATGATGAATGATTATTTTCAAGAATTAAATAAAATAAAATCCTCTAAGCTTACCAAAATGAAAAAGGGAACACTATTGCAACAAGATATTCTATAATGAAATCGTATACTCCTTATATATCTTAGAAATTACATTTAATTAGCAATGTTTTAAACTCCCATTGCACAATTCAATGTGATATATGATCTTCTTGATCATTTTTGCAGTAAGAAATAAATAAGAATTGCATTTGCTTCATAAGGAGTACTACTTTAATGGTAAACCTTTTCCTTCAAAAAACTATCAGTACATAGTTTGATAATGCCACGTCACATACAATATTTATTTATAGGGACAACTTTCGTCCAACAATAGCAAGAATCGCCATCTAGGCATCTACTATATGATTCTCAAATAGTACAGAAATATATGTAACTAAATACGTATATATAATTGCTTCAATATATGTAACTAAATACGTATATATAATTGCTTCAATTGGATAGGTTACATGTTATCTTCCATATCTCGCATATATTAGTAATTAATATCTTTACAGTATATTTTGCTTAGTTTGTTAAGATTAGATTAGATTTATTTGTTTGAGTATTCCACATTATAAATATGTGGGAATATTTCATAATTGGGAATCATTCACGAAATAAACTATTTTTTACGCTACTTTCTTCTTCAACAACTCAAAACCCTAGTTCTTGTCGTTGTTGATCGTCGGGCAAAGATTCCCGCGACTTCACGGAGGAATTGATCCTAGTTCTTGTCGTGTGCTATCGACGGGCAAACGTTCCCGCGACCTCACGGAGGAATTTGTGCGAGGTTAAGGAGTTCATCCTTAACAAATGGTGCTTTCATTGAGAGCCCAAACGGCTCGGAGTGGTGGCCGGGCAACGAACTCGCCATGACCAACGAGTGCGTTTGGGACTGCTCGGAGTAGTGACCCACGGAGTGGTGGCCGGGCAAAGAATCCGCCGTGACCAACGTGGTCGTGACAAACGAGAACTCGGAGTGGTGGCCCACGGAGTGGTGGCCTGGCAAAGAACCAGCCGTGACCAACGAGGACGTTGGCCCTTAAAGGAGGGTTTGAATGTTACGGACTCAATTCTCACATCGAGGGATAGCAGTGGTATGACTCCGGCATTGGCTGGTAGGGCGCGTGAGGCGACTATGCGGCGGTGTACAGCCAGGGTTGGTCGGGGTGGATCAGGTTCGGGCCGGAGCGGAGAGTGCGTTGCTGCTACCCTGCGCTCATGCGCAACCAATCGGGTCTTGAGCCGGGCGAGCCTAGCGAGAATATTCTCCCACATTGCTGCTGTTGAATTCCATTGCAAGCATTCAGATGCTTGCGATATCTCCCACCATGAACGAAGATTGACTTCGGTCATGAGCTCGTCAATGAAAGCACCACTTGTTAAGGATGAACTCCTTAACCTCGCACAAATTCCTCCGTGAGGTCGTGGAAACGTTTGCCCGTCGATCGCACACGACAAGAACTAGGATCAATTCCTCCATGAAGTCGCGGGAATCTTTGCCCGACGATCAACAACGACAAGAATTATGGTTTTTGAGTTGTTGAAGAAGAAAGTAGCGTAAAAAATAGTTTATTTCGTGAATGATTCCCAATTATGAAATATTCCCACATATTTATAATGTGAAATACTCAAACAAATAAATCTAATCTAATCTTAACCAACTAAGCAAAATAGACTGTAAAGATATTAATTACTAATATATGCGAGATATGAAAGATATGTC
>NW_024599288.1:0-19227 GCF_004379255.2 Salvia splendens | reverse complement strand
TAGATAGATTTTAGAGTGGAATATCAATTTTGATATTGTTCAATTTCATTTACTGGCAGTTGGGACCAATTGTGCATATTGATCTTAAAATCCCCCAAGGCCTCCCGGCTATGCTTTTGTTGAGGTAAGGTTTGATTTACTTTTCTGAGTTTTAAATGCCTTGGAGCTTCTAATCTCTGCCATTTCATGACAGTTTGAAGAGTCTCGGGATGCTGAAGATGCCATACGAGGGCGTGATGGCTATGATTTCGATGGGCATCGCTTAAGGGTGGGCATTGTTTGTGGTTGTCACCTTTTGCTCACCTCTGTTTGGCTATGCTAATATTTATGATATTTGGTTACAGGTTGAGCTAGCACATGGCGGGCGCGGAAACTCATCATCGACTGATCGTCGTACTGAAAGTCGTGGTCCCCGTGGAGGAGTTTCTCGGCGCTCAGACTACAGAGGTGGGTATATGAATTCATATGTAAATGTCATCCAATGTTGAAGATTTTGACATTACTGCAATTTTCTCATGTGGACTTAATATGCCAGTTTTAGTCACCAGCTTGCCTCATTCTGCTTCATGGCAAGATCTTAAGGTAAGAGTGCATTTAGTCAACAGTCTATGGTGAATGGTCATACACACCATTTAGCTAGTCATTGGTCTTATGTCCTATTGTTGTTGTTATTGTTATATTATTATTATTATTATTATCATCCAGGATCATATGCGTCGAGCTGGAGATGTCTGCTTCTCACAAGTTTTCCACGAGGGTAGTGGTAAGTTTTATATCAATATGGGTACTTCTTTTGAGTCTTTAGACAGATTAACTAATACATATTGCTAGCTTATAATATTATATTCTGGTGCCATGTGTTCTCCGGGATATTATTTTGGCATTTCTATTTGTGGCTTATTTTTCGTAATGTGAAAATGCAACTTCTCTTCCCTCAGAAAAGACGGGGATAGTAGACTACACAAATTCTGATGACATGAAATATGCTGTGAGTCATATTGCTTCTCTTCCATTTCTTATTCCTTATGAAACTAATATGCATTTAAATGACTACTTTCTCTGTTTGTTTCCTTACTTGAGCAATTCTGGCCATACTTTTGTACCTGCCAATTCAGTATTGATTTTTCTAGTCCAATGCAGATCAAGAAGCTCGATGGTTCTGAGTTTCGGAATGCCTTCTCACGGGCTAGAGTACATGTATGACTAATGTTCTAGCTTCTGCATGGTTTTTCTTTTTTGGATACCAGATTGCAATTCATATAGTAGTATCTCATAACATCTTTTCTTTTATTAGGTCAAGGAATATGATTCCAGCCGCAGCCGCAGTCGCAGTCGTAGTCGCAGCCCGCCTTACTCAAAAGCAGGAGCAATGGTCGAAGCAAGAGCAAAAGTCCAAGTGTTAGCCGAAGCAGGAGCAGAAGGTTCAATGCTGTTTAGAGGCAATTCATGTTCTTTTTATAGGCTTGTAAACATCTGTTGATGGGATTAATTTCTTTGATAAATCTACTTGCAGCAAGTCGCCTAAAGGGAAATCATCACGCCGCTCAAGGTCTCGGTCAAGATCTGTATCTCGCTCTCGTTCTGGATCAAAAGCGCACTCTTTGTCAAGGTATAGTATACTTGTCTGGATTTTTTTTACTGAAGAGTGTGCTTTTACTTCGGCTCTGTTGGTTGGCAAACGTTGCAATTTTTAATGGATGCAGTTCCATTTTAAAACATTTTAATATATTGTAGATGATGACCACATATATAATATTACTACATTTCTTCTCCCGCAATACTCTTTACATATTCTTGTTGTTTACTGAAAATGAGTCCAAAAATTAAAACTTAAATTATCATTACAATACAAATATTGGCTAAACATGTGCTGATCCTTTAACTAACAAACCCAAAACAAAATTTAAATTTGGGATATGGACAGTAAATTTGTAGACAAAGCACAAAAAAATAAATTTTTAAACTTCTGCTAACTTTTTATGTTGATTATAAATATCTATCCTGATATTTTCCCAGTAGTAACAAGTGCAAGTACATTACGATTAATGCATATGTATTTCTCTTATTTTTTTGTGTTTTGTTTTGTTCCGCAATAGAACCCCTATCATTAATTATAACAGTTGATAGTCCCAAGCACCCCAAACTGTATTTCGTTACTAGAGCCAGCAGTTGATGCCAGTAAAATATATTTGTTTGAACTATTTGAATAAACAAAACATGACATATTCTGTTTTCGCCATTGAAGGAGTCTGCTTTTCTTGCCTCTTCCCCTTTTCTTCCTTGCCCTCCCACTTTTGCATCATGTATATGGTTGTGAAAAATTATTTCAGCTGTCAAAGGATCACTTTTCTTTATCCTTTGCAAACTTGGAATTACTTTCTTTCTTGTTCCTAGATATGGATATATGCTCGATCTGGGATTGCATATATAGGATCTTGTTGGGTAAATTGGTTCAGTTGGCTACAACTCTTTTGGGGTTGGAGGTATGATGCTTTCTAGATGGTAACTTGGAATCCTTCTCGATGTCTCTGTTCTAATGAGCATCGCAAATGTCCAATGGGTGCTAGATTGGGAACATGAAGATCATGGATTACTATGGTGAAGCTGGATATTGGACTAATTGAATAAGAGAACACCTTTTTGCAGTGGAAACGTTTAAACTGTCTGGTGCTAAGCTATCAACTCATTCTATCCGAATGTATATTGATTCTTTTGGTATCTTTGCTAATCACATGTTCCAGTGCCAAGGCCGTTTCTTCTTTGATAGGTTACTTGCTTGTGTGAAATTAATATTTTCATTTTTGTTTTTCTTCTCATGTGTATCCTAAATGTTTGTGAGTTTCCTCTTGCCCAATATGGTCACGGTCACTATGATGTGGAAGTGGCAACAAGGCTCTTGGATCAAAGTTTTAAAGAGGGACTAGTGGATATTAAATTGGGTTGTTTCTGGACCTTTTGCAGATCTCCTTCAAGATCCAGATCCCCGAAACCAGCTGTAAGTTTTGTCCTACTTCAGTAAATCGTTGGTCTTATTTTTCACCCTTCTGGATACATATAATATGATATTATGTTCAATCTAAATTGGTCATTTTATGTAATATTGTCCAACATTATGCTTTTTATATCTTCGTTCCAAAAATTATAACACCCAGAAACATACGAGTGCGAGTCCAAAAAAACGTGGTTTAAGCAGAAGCCTTAGCCGTAGCAAGAGCCCAAGCCAGAGCCGAAGCAGGAGCCATTCCAGGTTTACTTCTTTCAGATTTGTATGTTGTGACCATAATATTGATCTACTTGATGTTAATTATTGTTATTATCTTTAATCAGGTGAATCAGTAATTTGATGGGGAATTAATGCTGCAGTGCTTGGCTAGTTAATCCTGCACTAGAATTTGCAGTAATCAAGAGAACTACAATGTGTTATGACTGATGGTCAAATTTCTAAATTTCTCGTGTTGTCTGAAGAAATTTTCTGTTTCTGCAAGACCTATGAACCAATGTTTTTTTTTGCAAGTTGTAGCTATATCGTCTGTACTATTGTTGATGACTATAACTTACCAGCCCTTGGATCTCTGTGGACTTGTGCTCACATTTATGGCTAGCAGTTTATGGTTTTACACACCTCTTCTGCTGGACTTTGTGATCTCATATCAATGTTTTATAAGTGCTGGCTTCATTTTAAATTTATTTGGATCTCCGTGCTTGATCCCGGTTGCCTTGATCGATGCTATCTGATATGAAAATGAGTTTTATGTCACAGCTTTAGGTGCTGCCAAGTATGAAGATGAGTGAGGGTTGCCTTTTGTGGCCTAATTTGGACGGAGTATCTGGTGATAGATGTGGTAGAGAATTGGGTTCTGATATTTGAAATTCGAGTATTCTTAGATGTTGTGGGATGTATTGGAGTGTAAGAGAATGGCATGAAATGATATTTCTTACATGTGGTGAGATTCGATTTGGAGCGGTGATGGCCTATCTCAACTACCACAACTTTAAAATGTTTTTTATCTTGTTTGCGCATGGGATATGAAGGTCATGTGTGGATGGCGATGGATGTTGGAGCCTTATATTTAAGGGTCTAAAAAGAATTCCATGTGTTTTTTTTGAGGGAAATAGCGGATAATTTTGATTCGAGTGAGGGGTGGGGTGGGGTGGGGTGGGGGGGCGTTTTCTTCATATTCTCATCGATTTAGGAAAGATTTGTATGGAAACAAGGCCACAAGATGGATAGAGGAATCGTGATATTTTGGGACTCCAAAACTCTGATTTAAGACGGTTGGATGGATAAACATGTAGTCTACAATGCAAATGCGCGAGAAACACGGAATACGGACTATTCATTTCGATGCAATGTATACCTCACGTGGAGATGATTGATGAGGAGGCTCTGAGCCTGAGATGAATTGGAAGTGGCAGTCGCGTTTGAAAAACCGATGGCGGTATCGCGGTAATGAAGAGAGGCCTTTCAAGTTTTGTCGAACTCTAATTATGAGGGCATTAAATTTTGTTGAGTTATTTCAGCATCTACTATATGGATTGAGATGACCACGAGAGATAAATAATGAGATGATTAGAGGATAGTAATAAAAATTAGAGATATAGTGACAACGTCAATATTAAAATAATTAAAGAATAATTTTTTTAGAATAAAGAGAACAGTATTAAAATTAATTCTATTAATATTACATAAAATAAAAAAAGTTAATTTCTAATTTAAATATACTATGACATATTTACATAAGTATTTATGGAATTGATGAAGTCCATTTCGTTTTGCAATAATTTATCCCCCTATTGCCGCAATTATATACAACTTTTTCAACACGTGCATGACATTTCCGCTAAACCAGCAACTTTTATTCCGTCACCAATTCAACTCCAACCACAGAAATACTTTTGCAACGTCAGTCCCTAATTTATTCCAAATTTGCAAAACACGCCTCTCCCGCAAAGCTAGAAAACCTCCACCACTCTCACTCCGCCATCTCCAGTCTCCACTCTCTCTTCTCTCCAACCGCTCGCAGCAACAATGTGAAAGCGTAGCCTTTCTCGAGCCTCCGACGACACGTCATCCTCAACATATTCTACAACTCGCAGACGATCCTAGGGTTTGGGCTCGGATCGCCTGCGTCTCCACCAAATTCTCCGCCCTAATCCGGACCGTCTGCTGCAGAACCAAATGCGCGCAATCGATCCCCGCCGTCGTCTCCGATCTCCACCCGGAGGCGGCGCCGCCGAGCTCCTGGTCCTCTCTCTACAAGCTCTCCGTCTGCTGCCCCGGCCTCCTCCACTCCGGCGTCCTCCTCGAGAACTCCGATTTCGGCCTCGAGCGCGAGATCGGCCCCAATCAGGTTTATCAGGAGCACCGATTGTCACTAGCGGCGGGAATCGCCGGAGAAGAAGTTGCTTCTTCCAGCAGCCGTGATCGGCAACCGGTGATTTCCGTTCCTGATGGCGTGTGGTCGCTTTACGATGATTTGCTGTATGATACTCTGTACAGCGACTCCGCTGCGCTGGCGGCTGAGGCGACGCCGGATATTACCGATATCCAGCCTGAGTTGGCGGAGACGGAGGATCGGAATCCCGATGCTTCTCCTTGTAAGAAGAGGAAGATTTCTAGGTCACACAGGTCGCATTTGGCGTCGGGGATTTGGAATCTGAGCCGTGAGCAGGGGAATAAGCTGCTCGCCAGCAGATTCAAGGGGGATAGTTTGTACATTTGCGATTGGCCGGGGTGTGTTCATGTTGAGAGAGAAGAGGAATTAATGTTATTTAGGGGAATTTTTAAGAATTTCAAGCAGTCGAGGGTTTGGAGAACGATCAACGATGGGTGTAGGAGCAGGATTGATTTAAATTGTGCGTTTTGCGCGTCGAAACAGACATGGGATTTGCATTCATCGTTTTGTTTGAGGAGATATTTTGGCTTCCATGACGACGGGGAGCCAGTCGTTCGAGCTTATGTTTGCGAAAACGGGCATGTTTCCGGAGCATGGACTGATTGGCCTTTGTACACTTGAACTGCAATCTGCTTGTTTATGGGTAAAAGTATAGTACAATATAGTTTTTAGTTACATTTGTTGTCAATGTTTGTTAGCTTATGAGTCTTTCAAGATATATCTATGTGTGTTTAGTTTGTGTAATACTATAAATTATTTGTGCTTCGCAGTAATTAGCTTGATTTTGATGATATGTCAAATTTTCTTGGGAGTAACCTGGAATTTTGTTTCTATATGGAGCGATTCTCAGCTTGGTTTAACGCAGTTGTGAAACTGTACATCATTCTCTTCTATTTGGAGATTGATGGAGAAACATAAGAAGAGATTATGTAAAGAAGCCCTTTGCATCCTAGAATGTGTGATTTCTTAAATTTTCAGTTCTATGACCTAGTTTCCCTAATCGTAGTAATGTGGCTTTAGTGAGAAATGGATACTGTTAATCATCTTGGCCTTGTGACCAGTCGCATGACCTTGTTTCATTTTACATATATCATCGTTCATAGATGAACTTGTTCTCTAATCATAGAAATCTTTATTCAGTGACCTTGCGGCAACTCTCAGTCATCTCAACATTACCTTCTTGTCCTTTAAACTTGGTTTTAGAGTGACATAGGGAGACTGAAATATATTGACCTTGCGTCTCATTGCATGAGCTTTGCATGTTAGATAGTACATTACTGTTGGTGATATAGATATGAAGCGCCTGCTATTGTGTTCCAAGCTCTGATGTTCTCTCTTTCAAATTTTGTTGATGTGCTTCTTCTCCACTCATAAGAAACGGTCTATTCAACAAACCTCAAATGTCGAAATCATCTTTGATTGATTATCATTGGTCTTGGTCTAACCCCTCCAATTGATCTGCCTGAACCCTTTGGATTCTCACTTTCATTCTTGCTGTGAGATTGTACCAGCTTATAGCTTTGTCTGTTTGTTATGATATACTATGTACTACTACTAAAGTATACTTGTATTCTAGTGTGGTTTAAAATACTCCCTTCTGTTGGACTACATGCTCTCGACGTGGATGATGGAATGCATAGATAGGGGTGTGCGGTATATTCTCTATTATAATGGGAGATGGAGGATTGAGAATTTTACTCCTATAAAGCTCTTAATTTATACTCCATATTTCATCTTGGTACAAATGACTGGTTTCTGGTGATTTGGTTACATATACTTAGATTTCATGTCTTTACATATCATCATTGGTGCCTGGTGACAATTTCTACTTTTGGGTGAAAAAATTATGCTCATTTTTTTAAAATGTCATAGTCATCCACTTTGATAAAAAAATCTACTCATTAATATTAATATCGGTTTGTACTTACAGATCTCTACTTTGTGTAAGGCTCTATCCATTTGTAAACATTGTGTAATTTGGTAATTTGTGCCATATCTTTTTAATTAGTTGATTCATGTCTGCATGCATACAACTTGGTTGTTGTGTTGGACGGGCTTCATTATATTTATTGGTTTTCTGTTCCAGATGAAGATTTGATTTTGTTATGTTATTTCCTCGTAAAAGTAAATGCAAGAACAATTACAAAAGACACAATGACTTCTGTGGAAATCCGAATCGAGAGAGAACCACAGACGGATTAGAGAATTTGACTGAGTCGAGAACTTATGTGGTAAGGCTGCCCCAACCAAATTGTGAAAAAAAGTCCGAGTCCCATCGTGAGCCTCTCTGACTCGGACCCAAACATTACATGACACTAGCATCAACAATCACCACGTTAACACGAAAAGTGTAGCCAAAATCCCAAAACAACGTTGATGGAGCCTAACAGAACTTACCTTTGAGATCGCTACATAGAAAGAAAGGGGGCGGGGCGTGGCGCTTGCAGAAATAAATAGTTGAAAACATTGATATCAATTCGAAATCATCAAATTTTGGCTTTTCTATTCACACATGTACACACAGTCATTCATTGTGATGAAATCACACAAACCAAATACTTGAATTCTTTACAGGCATGATTCTTGCTTATTTATAGCATATGTAGTGCACAAGAATATCCACACAGCAAGAAATTTTTAAACAAGGGCACCATCAACATTCAACAACACTAAGAAATAGCAGTTGCATTACTTAGTGTGCATCTTCCTCGGCTTTTTCACTATCATCACCGAGCAGTGAGCATGATGCGCACAATAGTCGCTCACACTGCCTAAAACAGCCCTGCACCAGCAATTACACAGTTGAAAAACTCAACAAAGAACTTATTTTCTATTGAAATGGTTAAAAGAGGGATCTTTTACCTCTTGATAGCTCCATAACCATGGCTGCCAACAACGAGCAAAGAGGCATTATGCTTGTCTACTGCGTCGCACAGAGCATTCCTAGGATCACCTTCAATAGCCTCCAATATCACATCCTTAACCTGCTTAAAATGTATTCAATCACAATTCACAACCAACACTTACAAATGACTATCCTGTTGCAGTGCATTGATACCCAACATTAATAAAGCATTCAAATCGAAAGCATATGTAGTCGTGTGTGTTTATGTTTCGTTTGGATTGCGAAAAACACATCTCATGTAAGGACCCTTCAAAAAAATGGAACTTCCTCTGCACTAAACGTTGCAGAGATTTTCTATATACCTCTCAAACTGCATTAATGGGTGATTAATGTGAGTGTTCCAAACAACAAATCAAAAGCTACCACCAGATGATTAATGTTCTAAACGTAGATAACCATCTATGATTTGATGTTCCTTCATAATCACGTAACCGGAATTCCAAATGTTATTCATAATAAATGAAAACAAATATGGTTAGTGAATGGTGGTTACCGATTTAGCTGCACAAAGTTCTTTGGACTTTTCCATAACTCTTGACGCAATGATCTTCAAATCCCTCTCAACGTAAGGTAGCACCTCAGCAGCACCTAATATACAATGATACAAGCCACAGAAAACGAAATAGTATAAGATCAATATGCGACAGAGTCATTTCATGAAGTTGACTCTTTGATCTTCCACTAAATGCCTAGCGATTTCAAAATCAAACAATGATCCAGACCTTACTAAATCGATCGTTACTAAAACCTAATCAACAAAACGAGCAACCATCAGGAAACTCAAATTTTCGACGAAAAACAACACAATCGGTAAAAAATTAGGTTGACAGCGTCGGCGGAAATACCAGGTCCGGTGAGTCCGACGGCGGTCGTGGCGGAAGGCTTGGCGTGCACAATAACAAGTGTGAAAGGTGAATTTTCCGGCTCCGGCGAGAAGAAGTGCTTCAAAGTCCAATCCAAAGCGTAAAGGCTATGATCGCTGTCGTCAATTCCAACCACCATCACGGATTTATCCATCTCTGCAACGATTCGAGCTGAAATTTTCGAATATTGTGGAAATTAGTTATAGCAATTACCTGGTCTAGAATTTTCTGGGGGAGGGGGGTATATATATGTTAGGATTAGTGATCAAATTGCAAAATGAAAAATAATTAAAAATTTGTTTTTCAACAGTTGAAACCAGACAGACTCCGCATACCGCAAGCAGCGTTTTCGGTTTTCTTGTTGGCGTTGGAATCGTGCTAGTGGGACCCGCCACTCAGTGTGCTGGCGCCTCGCCGTCTGATTGCTCAACGTGTCACTCCATTCCTCATTATCGTTAATAAAATTTTAATTTAATTAAAGTTTATAAATTCTCATTGAAAAATTCAAATGAATTGGTTGTGCCGTAGATTTAGATGTATAATTATTTGAGAGAGCATCTTACTAATTCAATTTTACTTTATTCTCAAAATGGTAAATTAGAGTTTTGTGGGTTACTTTATGTTGTGCATAAATTTTAATTGTATAAATCTAAGTAATATTGTTAGTCTTGAGCGAGTAATCAGACTTGATAAAGTAGAGCGTCATCCACCACTGTTCATTCTTGTATCTCAAATTCTCAGTATTAGACTTGTTGTGTGCAGATGCAGGTCAATTTTAAAGTTTATAGGAAATATCAAATTTTAGGCAAAGTTTATAGTTTTAGAGACCAATATCCCTTATATAATTGTGTTTGATTGGAGTGTAAGTTGTGTGCATAGACTTGATAAAACTTTAATGACCAGCCTTTATTTTTATTTTTTTTGGTGTTAGCTAACAAGCAAAACACTTGGAAATCTTAACAATGATTCTGTTTTGGTGGTTGAGAGATTGAGTTGTCGAGCAGTTCGATCATTTGGGTCGCAACAATCTGGGAAAGCGAGGTTGAAGATCTTCCTTTGTTTATAGGTCTGTATAAAAAATAGTGTCATCAAATGAGAATCAATCAGACATTAAGTTGTTGCACTGAGTTTCTTTTTGTTTGAATTTATATGAGTTGTTGCCCCCTGTTGTTTTTCCGTCTGCGAGATCTCGATATGTTTCACAAAGATTGAAGATCTCTTTTTATAGCCGGTGAAAATAACTGGATAAACGTTGATTGTATATATCCTTATATGGTTGTTACGTTGATTGTATGTCATGAGTATATCTTTTAGTTGATGTCCTATCTTATCCATTGTCTATTTTTACTGCTTCAACTTCTTCTTTGGTGCTTCAAAACTTAGCGCACCTCTACGATTCTGATCATAGTTGAAAACTCTCATCCTAAACAATTGTGGAAATAAAATTTCTTTATATGATTAGCCCCCCAACTTCAACCATGTAAATTAAAAAGACTCACCTCCTAACATTTGAGCTATGACCTATTACAATCACAGCATACTCCTCATCGTCCAAGGTTTTGGTCTAAATCAAAACTCATCGATTGTACCAAAATTCTTCAAACAATTAATACTACTACAATCTATTGCATTTGATGTGTTCTTATTTTATGGAGACCATATACTGTACTACGGAGTATTTCATATTAGAGGAGAGAGAGAGAGGACAATTTTATACAAATTCAATTTATTTCACCTAATTTAGACTATTATTACCTATAAAATTGAATATCTAATGTACTCCATAATTTATTCTCAACTAATTTGAGGGAAGATGAGAGCATCTTATCAATCTAATCTCAAATTTAAAATTATAAAAAACAAAAGTCAATTTGAACATATGAAACCATAGGTAGATTTCCACCAAGTGATTCCATAAACTCCATTTGTCATTAAAAAGACATTTTTGTAGTCAATCAAGTTGCATCCGAATAAGTTTATGCAATAGTATTTGGGTCTATAAATATTAAATAGCATATTCTTGTTAGTGCTATTCTTATGACTACTCAAACTCAATACCTATTGATGCTGCATCCACCCACGTTTAAACTAAAGTGACTAATAATCTTGATAATTTTTTGCATGGAAATGAAAGTATATCCACACTTAAATGTATGGATGTGACAATCAAGAATCCACTTCAATAAATCGATCGATGTGACTCTCAACAAATGAATCTGCCGCTGATTCTGATCAATTTTGTAGTACCATACAGTTGAATTAATTCAACATGTTACAATTACAAACATTTTACTTACAAAAATTCCACGTATCCGACTTAAAAATCTATAAAATAAAACGACCACTAATGTAGCGCCCCTTGTTATATCACAATTCACAGTATAAGAAAAAAAAATTAACAAAATGAAACAGACACTAATGAAACACGCCTTGTTATATCAAAGTCACAAGAAAAATGTTGAAAAATTAAACAAACAATAATGTAACACGCCGGGTCTATTTTCTATAATGATTAAAATAATTTTTCTATTTGAGTATTGTAGTTAATTACGTTCACGTGGTAGCGATATTATTAACAGCCCAAAATTAGAAATTGAATTAAGCAGATAACTAACATTCCAAAAACTGACAATTGAAGTAAAATACTCCAAAATATCAAAACTGTGACGAGGAATCCCACCTTCTCTTTTCTCTCTCCTAATTTCGTCACCCCCACTGCTCCATTGGCGCTTCTCTTCTTCCCTTCTTTCTCCTTATCTTCATCACTTTTTTATGTTTATTTAGTTTACTTTCACGAGAAGAAGGGAAACCAGAAATTAATTAGAGAGATCAATGCCAAATTCGGGATAATGAAGTTCTGTAACGAATACGAGGAGATGATGCAGAGGTTGGGGCAGAGGAAATTGCCTCGGATTGGCTGTGGGACCCTCAACAATATTTTGGAAAGTTGCAGAAAACAGCTCCTCCATTCACATACTGCTGATGTTCGTGACAATCAAGCTAATGCTGACGGTGTTTCTGCTGACTCACAGCCCTGTTCAGGTCATTGATTTTATTTAGCTATTGTTTTTTTCAATGTAATTTGTTTTTGTTTTTTTTTTTTGTGAAAACGTGGTTTATATACAATTCATTGGTATAAGGCTCGATGTTGACTAAGTTATTGAGTTTCTGCTGCCATGAATTATGATAATGGCTTCGAGTTAGTGAGATCAGTTTAAATGTGGTACAATTGATTTGATCCTACATTTTGATGTGTTTTTTAGGTTGTGCGTATTGATTTATGGAGCCTCAACTTTTTTGATCTGTTTTGTTAGTAAAGTTGCTAATAGTGGGATTGAGCTGAGGCTGGATTAGGGCGATTTAGTGAGATGAGATAGGGCCAATTCTCTCGTGCTTTTCTTGTTTTCTTAATTGGTTCATTTGTAACTAAGTATGGAAGTTCATATTAGATGATTATATCATCAAGTAATCTGTGGAATGTAGGTTGATATTCTGGTGTTTTTGAATCACATATTTGCCTTTTGATTTCATTGAGTAAGAGTTAAGGTAAGGTTGCTGCTTAAACTTATTGAGTTACTGTCTAATTTGGAGATATATATTGTCATTCTTGTGTCCCAAGAGATACACCATATGTATGCTCAAGTGAAGTTCTAATTGCTTTGTTCCGACATCTTTATACAGTACCGAATGTCTATGTATATATTGGTTGTTTGCTGAATCTAAGACGTAAACCTTGTTTGTAGTGTTTGCATTACAATGAGTAAAATACTAGTATTTGTTTGCTCTTGTCTTTTCTGATGCAAATTTGGGTGGGTTACTTAGTGTGCAAGGGGACGTTTTTCCCTCCGCTTCTCAAGGAAATCCAGGGAGTAGTCAGATTCTTCAATAGCAGAGTGCAGGCACTGCTTGATCGTCACTTACCATCGGGTTGCTGCAAGTGCTTTCTTTGGTTGGGAGATAGATTACTAGGAACTGATGTTGAGCTTATTCAAGAATGTGAAACTCTTATTGCTTATGCTACCATTAACACCATTGCTGTGCGCAGATTGCTCCAAAAATACGACAAGGTACTCCCCACCGGAACTCTTTGACGAGCAGTGATGATATGAAAGTTTGACACAATTAATTTTGATTAAATGTGGAGAGTTCTCATCTGCTTATTATACTTTACTACAGATTCATTATTCTAAGCAAGGTCAAGCTTTCAAGTCGCGTGCTGTAAGCATGCAGGTTGAGATCCTTCAGTCACCGTGGCTCTATGAACTTATGGCTCTCCACATAAATTTAAGAGAGGCTAAAGCAAATATGGGAAGTGCTCCTCTACAATTAGATGGTTTCAATCTGATATTTGACAATACGAAACCATCTCTCTCTTTTGAGCTCTTTGATTCAATCAGTCTCAACATTGAGTTAACCTGCTCGATATGCTTGGTGAGTAAAGTAACTAAAGCAGATAACTAATGCTAAAGAAAACTATGTGTCAAGTATTGGTAAATCGTTAATCTTAGAGAGATTACACCAATAATAGTACATCTCAACTTTTACATATACCAACTTTGAATAATGAGTTTGTTTTCCCTTTCTCTTCAGGAGACATTATTTGATCCTGTATCTCTTGGCTGCGGTCATCTGTTTTGCTACATGTGTGCGTGTAAAGCTAGTTCAGTGAGCGTAGTGGACGGGCTCAAGGCAGCTAGCGGGCGTAAGAAATGTCCAGTTTGCCGTGAGGTAACTTGTAACCTCATATCTAGGCGCTGCCCTCGGCTTGTTTCTGGCTTTGTTTTTTTTGGTTTGTTACTTGTTTAGTGGCAAATCCCTGCTTACAACCTTAAGGAATGTCTGTCACTACATTCGATATCAGGTGGGAATATACGAATCTGCTGTGAATTTGGAAGAATTGCATATCCTATTGAAAAGAAGGTAAACACATAAATCAACTACTTGTGTGTTGGCATTGGTTTGATGCCATTAAATTTAGGAGTTATTTGGACAGTTGGCCTGAGTACTGGGAAGAACGCCGCAAAATGGAGAAAGCAGAGAGAATTGAGGAGGCAAAGCAGCATTGGCAGTCTCAGGCAGCTCGATTTATGGGTATTTGACGTTGAGAGCATCCACAATGCTAGCCTTGTATTTCACTCACAACCTCATTTTTCAGCTGCCACGTCAACCTTTTTCATTTCAGCTCCAACACCTGCAAGGTTGCAATGCAATCAGCCCCATTTTATACATCACTTCCCTTGTAAGTATCATTTTTTTTCATTTTCATTTTCCTTTTCCTTTTCGGCCCTCCAAATATGCATGTACATAAGTTTGTAAAACTTTGTTAATAACCTTTGGACATGTTAGTGGTGTAATTTTTTATAATCCAGTTTACTTGTAGAGTTGTAGTTATATACATCAACATGCTTGATTTGATTTTCCATATTAGTATAGTCATCAATTACCTAAGAGGATGAAATATCTATATTCACTGTCATTATAGTATTTTTTTAATGTAGCTTGACATTTTCTAAATTTATGTGACCAAGTCTCAAATTTGATAACCTATTTCAATAAGTTGCAAGTCAACTTTACTAAAGATTGAGCGGACAACATTTCCTTGTACTAGTATCTAAGAAACAGTTGAGTATAGAGGGTTGAATATAAACTACTACCCCGTCTTATTGAATAAGAGTCATTATTTTGTCATTTTAGTCCGTCCCACAATAAAATTCACATTTTACTTGTACCATAAATGATAAGTAGGCTACATTCCACTAACACACTTCACTCATATTCTACTAGTATTATAAAACCAATACTTCCACCGTCCCAAGAATTTCTTGCCTTGGGCGGCATAGGAATTTCTGCAACTTTATTTTGGGTGTGAAGTGGATAGGTTAAAGTAAGAAAAATGAAATAAAGTAGAGAAAAAAGTGTTTCCATTTTTAGTAATGGATCATCTTGGTTGGAATAAATAAAAAAGGAAAGTGATCTTCAATGGGACGGAGGATGTATAAAAAAGTGGACCGCATATTCTATTAACTTTTTCAATCCACTATTTTTTATATTTCTTAAAATTCGTGCTCACATCAAACGTGACTCCTATTATATGATGGAATGAGTACTAGTTATATAGAAGTTAAACCACATTATAAATACAGTCATTCTTGATAATGGGTAGGACCTTATATGACTCAAGACTGAGATAGATTTGCAACTAAAGGGAAAAAAATTAATACTGTTAAACAAAATACTGCCGTGATCATATTGACTTATTGTTTTACCACTTTTTGTCATCCACTCATTTACATTGCATTGCATAGATATACAATAGTTAAAATATACACTTAATTTTACTTAGATAGTTTTTATCTCGTCGTACCTATTATTTCCAACCTAAATTATAGTTTTGAACTTACCAATCAATTCGCAATAAGCCAATAAATATGTCAATTTCTTAGAAACTGTTTTAATCATTTTGAGATCTTGGTTGATTACTCAAATATAGTATAAACCATGGGCGAAGCTACTTGGGAGGGGTACCCCTTATCAACATAATTTTTTATATCATTTTTTCTTTCATTTTTTCAATTTTTTCAATTTCCTTTATAAATACCTCACCTCAAATTATTAAAATTTCTTTATGTAAATATTTTTGCCCCTTCTAACTTGAATTATAACATGCGATTTTATTATAACAATGTCTTGATATTATTAATTTCGTATGTTAGTGAAGGTTCAAATTATATAGTCATGTAGATGGCAGGGGCACAGGCACTACGCGAAAAAAGTGAAAAAAATATATTTTAATATTAAATAAAAAACTGCCGTAATCGTTTTGACATCTATTTCATTTACATGGTAATAAAGAAAAATCATTGCTTTTTATCAAAAAAATACATAACATTGCGTACTATAGTTGAAATATTCTTTGTACTGAAATTTTCTTAGATAGTGTTTATCTAAGGTGCATTTATGTGCAAGTGCCTTCTCGTACCTATTCTTTCCAACCTAAATTATACACTTAAACAATCAATTCACAATAAATATGTCAATTTCTTGGAAACGGTTTTAATAATTTTGAGATCTTGGTTTATTAATCAAATATTTTATTTCATGCTGTATCATATGAACTATACATGGTAGTGTGTTACCAACTCAACATAAATAAGAAATCAACTATACATGCTATTTTATTATAATAAAAACTTGATATTATTAATTTCGTATCTATCCCTTATCTTAGTAAGGTTCAAAATATGTAGATGCCAAATACTACTATAAAAGATCAGCTTGGCGACTTGTTTCAGTTAGTGCTTCGACTCATTAAAATCTCCATAATCATAGATTAATTATGAGCACATATATGTATAGAATGAGGACATCTAGAGTCATGAGAATAATAAATCTAAAATTACAAAAACAAAATAAAAGTAAAGATGATTGCACGCCACTATCTTTAGATATTTTCTTCTAATAACTGAAAATACTACGAATTCAATTCCAAACTATTGAGTGTAAATATCCATAGCTTATAAAATGGAGATTCATCTCATTCTGAATTTTACACTGAAATATTTCTAAATTTATTTTTTAACAAAAAGAGGATCGTTGTTTGAGTCGGAATAAATTAAGTGGTAGACAAAAACTAGTGGGTTTTGGAGATTCTACGCCCACTATCGAAGGCTGCCGGCTGCCGTAAAAAACACACATCTCTGAAAACTCTACTGATAATTAATTATCTAATTGGTCGAATTTATACTATGTTTTTTTTTCATTTTCAACATGATTTAGATATTTCGTGTAGAGAATAAATATCTTAATATAAAATATCTGAGTCCTATTTCCTGGCATCTTTTTGTTTCCATTTTAGATATTTAATTTTTAAATTTATGCGTATTACAATAACATGGTTAGCATATTAAATATAAAGAATGCTTGAACCTATTTAATTATGAATCATTTCGGACTATAATCATTGCGTCAAACATTAGCTATTAGTGTGTGAAGTAAATTACTATTTTTTGGTTGTGTTAAATATGGAGTGGTAGTATTTATATTCCACTCAAAAGAAAGAAAGTGATTGTTGTTTTAATTAGCCTATATTATACTATCTCGGTGGTAATTTAATGATGATCTCCAACAACCTACAACCACTCCACAGTTTTAATATTTTAATTTTTATAAAATTAGGCAATTAGCCCACAGAAAACGAATTACTATGTATCTCCTTCAATCCCATTATTTATATGTATATTCATTTTCAGATTGTTTCAATACTATGACATGTTTCTTAAATCACATAATTTTAAAATAATATTAAAACCATTTTATAACTTTCTTAAAAACACATATTCAAAAGAGATATATGTGTCATAAATAATTAGATAAAAAAAGTAGCATAGAAATTTGAATACAAAAATAGGAGTATTTAGTCGTACGTAACATTGCTAAAAACAGTTTGTATTAATTAGGGTTTAATTAGGAAATGCATCAAAAGTTTTAATTGGTTATTATCATTACATGCTACAAGAATAATAAATTGTGAGGTGCTAGTCAATAAATTTTGATTCGTGATTTCAGTATGACTAGTTCATGTTGACCTAAATATTAAAACAAAGTAGTGTGTCATCAAAGATTGCACCAAGGAATAATGTCAATTCTGTAATTGTGAGCAAACATATTTGATATTTTCTTAAGAGTGATTAGAGATAAAGAACTTTTCTGATTGACTTGGCTTTTCGCACTCGGCATTAATTTTTGAATAGTCGAGCACAATAAATTACTTTTATTTCATTTGTTAATATGGCCTTTTAAAGCATACTCTCAGTATTTAAAGAAGAGAATTGTATAATCGTAAATCACTCAAATATATAACTGCGGACATTCAAATCTAAGCTTATTTCATTAATACTTTTAACTAGGTTAATAATTGCCACGGCCCACCAAATGCAAAAATAAGGAGTATTTGATTTTAGTTAAGGGCTGTTGAAACTGATTTATAAATTAATATATACTTAAATAGAAGCATTATACTAGTATATACAGATGAATAAAATGAATTATTAAGTTGTAGTAGTAAATATAAAGAAATACGGAGTATATACTAAAATAGAAATATTACACTTAGAAATCAGAATGGATAAAAATGAAAAAAAAAATCACCACTATTATAGAGCTTAATTATGGTTGAAGTCATGCCCAGTAGAAAACGTAATTAAGTCAAAAATTTTAGTAGTTAGAGAATCCGCCATTTCCATGTGATTTCCACACCAGAATACCTCATTTTTTTAATCTTTTACATTAGTGTTTTGGATTCGAATTCTTTGAAAATATGCTTAAGAGTATTTTTCTTCTTTTATATTATCCCTATTATTTACTCCAATTAGATGAACATGCAGAAGAATCCCAGAACTCCACGCCATAGTAACATACTCCCTCACCCCGTAAATAGGAGACATATACTTTGATTTAATTCGAGTTTTAAAAAATATAAAAATTTATTTAAAATGAGTTCTACTTTTATAAATTAAATGCATAATAAATATGAATAAATTAAAGTTAGTAAAATATAAGATTTATAAAAAAATATTAAAAGATAAATTAGACAACTATTCAAACAAATAATTGAAAAATAAATTAAGACAATTAATAGCAGACAGAGAGTCAGTATTTAATAAATACTGTACCTGTATCCTTCCGCCATTTAATTATATAGTAAATCAATATGACCACCTTTTGGCCGATCATAAATACACATTTTTGTAAATTATAAAAGTTATGGAGGCTAGTAATTTAATTTAACTTTTCAATCATTACATTTGGACAAATACTGTATTAAAAGTCATTAATTGATAGATTATTTTATGCTTTAATCGGTTGTACTACCGATCCTTTTGGTTATTAAAATTAACTATTCAAACATATATAGAGGGGTGATTCCATTAAAGATTTAAAGCCAACTAACTTTCTTGATTTAATTACAAAATCATAATGACAATTAATGTGATTCTCATATATATTTGATTCCCAAGGGAGAAATGAAGTTGACAATATGTGCGTGAGTGTATCTATTATATAA